>NW_007258102.1:406477-479482 GCF_000164805.1 Carlito syrichta | reverse complement strand
GGAAGTTTTCTTGAATGATCTCATGGAAGGCTTGTTCCAGTGTGGTCTCTGTCTCTCTTTCTGCCTCAGGAAGTCCAATTACTCTTACGTTCTATCTCTTGAAGTAATTGCTCATCTCTTGAAGGTTTTTTCTGTCTTTTTGAGCTTGTTTTCTGTGTTTTTGAGAGTTTGGTTTAGTTCTATATTTTGGTCCTCAAGCTCTGAGATTCTTTCTTCTGCTTGGGTAATTCTGCTTTCCATGCTTATCAGTTTGTTATTTATTTCATTCACAGTATTCTTTATTACTGTTATCTCAGATATCAGCTCCTTTCTAGTTTCTTCTTGAGTATCCTCAATTCTTTTTAATCTCTCCATTAATGTCTTGATATCTAGGTTTGTAGCTTGAGACCAGTCACTCTGGGGGCTCTTCATTGTTTGCATTCCGAAGTCAGTTTTCTCAGTGTCTGCCTTCCCAGGTGTCTGCGAGAGACTCATATTCTTCTTTTGGTTTTTCTTCATCTGTGTAGATTTTTCTCTCGTCCCTTAGTGGATAAAGTCCCTTGAGCTCTACTCTCCAGCCTCTCCCCTCTGTTTTTGTTGCAGGCAGCTAGCCTGCTGCCTGGGAGATCTGTGACACTGGTCTCTGTTCAGTTTAACGACGTCACCGTGGGAACCGAGGTGAAGGCTCTGACAGTTGGGCGGTGAAGCGATGCAAATATGCCTTGAAAATGGTGGAGGTGGTAGTTTTACTTTCACTTTTAGGGATGCTCTTGTGGGTCTCTAGGTGGGACCAGCTGCACAGCTAGGCGCTGGATCCGGGGTGCCACCAGCCTGCTGGGGTAGAGACGAGGGTTGGGCATTCCCTCCTCTGGAGCTGGAAGCCTCCGATCAGCACCTCACCCCAGCTTGGGGTTCTGCTCCCTTACACAGGCTTGTGGTTGCATGCTGAGTGCCTCAGCCAGGGTGGGCACGGGGCTCCAGATCTCCAAAGCTCCAGAGGGCAGGTGGTGCCTCTGGGTCCCTCACAGGGTACTTCAGCCAGAAATGGGACTGGTATCTCTGAGGGACACGTGCCCAAAGCCACCCTGGGTGACCAGCAGCTTGGTGCTGGGTGCTGGTCGTGATGATATAGCCAGGGAGGGAGCTGGGATTTGGGATTTCGGATTCCCCAGCTGGCCAGAATCACATATAGTGGAGCAGCCGCAGTTGGGCCGCAATATCTGGCCCTGCATGGGACTCGTACCAGTGCAGCTGGTGGTGGGCAGGGAGGTGCAGGAAGAAAAGTAAGAGTCTTTTTGGGAACTCACATTCGGAGAGTCTCATGGATCTATCTATGCCATCGCCATCTTCCTAATTACTCCGTTTGTAAAGATTTTAGAAGACCAAAGGACTAGAGCGTTTAGGATAAGCTTCTAAGGAAGGAGAAAACAAATCACATTCCATATGTAAGACTCTTATTTTTGTAAATAAAATTGCTAGAACACAACCATACTCACTCATTAATATATGGTATATGGCTACTTTCAAGCTACAATAGTAGAGTTGAGTAGTTCTCATAAAGAATATATAACCCAAATAATAAAATGTTTACTATGTGATACTTTAAGAAGAAAATTTCTCGATCCAGATTTAAAATAAAGGAAAACTAGTTGCACCTGATACTTCCTACCTCTATGAAAAATCTAAGCACTTAGAGGACATCTTCAAAACTTAGAGGCAAAATAAAACATATTTGGAAATATGGTTGTGATCCACTTGTCAGATAAAATAAAATGAGTCAAATTTTAGGAGAGGCTCAAAGCAAGAGTGAGCCCTATAGCAGATCAAGCCTGCAATGCAAATTGCCTTGCCACTTGGGTTATAAGACTCATAAGAAGATCCAAAGGTCAGTTTAGAAATTTTTCTTCCATGGATAAGGATGTCTTGTGAAGATCCTAGCAAGCTCTAAGAGATAAACACAGAACAGAACCAAAGAGTTTTGGAACAACAAGAGCTGCTAGTTATTTCAAAAGTAGCTTTTGCTGTGAGACTGAAGCTAGCAGCACGATGATCTGGATATTTTAAGATCCACCGATTCACAGAAATGAGCAGGTAAAGCTGCAATCCATTTGTTACATGATGGAATAGGAATATTTGGTTTCAGGCCCAAGCAGGTCCAAAGAACTGTGTTTGGTGTAGTCTCAAATCATATCCGAGGTCACAATTGTTCCACCAAACCAATTGATACATGGGAGGAGGATTTCTAGCTTAGTTTAAAAACGATATGATAGGTGAGCCAAGAAAGAAATGTGCAGTTTGCTACTACTTTGTTTCTCATATTTCTCATTTTCCTTGAGCCTGAGGTATACGCAATACGTAGCCTTAACATGAAAGTGGAAGAACCATATACAATAAACAGGCCTCACTGTATAAGAATATTTCAATTCCTGACTTTAATATCATGCACTGACTTAACTGACTAACTGGCTGTAGAATCAGGATCAATATTTGAGACAGGGATATGTAACCATACTCTCAGGATGGAATGTTTTCCCCAGAATATGGAATATGAGCTGCCAGTCAATATACAGTATATAGTGTTAGGTCTTTAGTAGCTAGAACATATGAATTCAGTGACCAAGGTGTGGAAATAGTATTGACTTTCCTCATTACTAGTCAAACATCAAGTTTTGTGTTTTCCATCCCCGTAATCTTATATTCTGTCAGGTTGAAGTTCTTGGCTTCCAATAGAGAATACTATGACTCTGGGCCCAGTATGGCTTCTACTTAACTTGAAATTATGGACACTGCCTGGGAACTTAGAATTTCTTTTGCCGTGTATATCAGAAAATATAGAAAAGTATATACAGTTCTAATACTGATAAAATATTTATTCTTTAAGAGGAAGCACCAACAGAATGGCAAAGACTTCCAAAATACATTTCTCAATAAAAGCAAGAGGAACACTGACCACAATTTTCAAAATTCACTTTTGTAGAATTCTGTAAATTAACCAAAGACTTTTAACAATCTGGAGTCCATAAATTCAGGAAAAGCAGTTGAATAATGGCAAAAACATGCAAGCTTTGTAACATTTTAACTTGTTCTATTATGATCCCCATCTTAGCTCCACGGTAGTCTTGATAAACAGCTGCCTCAGAACCATGGTAAAGTGGAAACTAGCATCCTAGCAGATATTGGATGGGGGAGAATAGGTCCATAGTTTTTAATAAAGTTCCTACCCTCAGAAAATATTTCTATTCTTGCCTGAGGGCACTCCAGAAAAGTCTCATTCACAAGGTTTGTCTGTCTTGTACCTGACACAAAGCTCACTCAATGAGAAAGAATTATCACCTGAGAGCTTGTTGAGAGTGATGAGTGGTAATATTTGACAACCCAGCTCGCTGAGGTGGTGCTATCAGTGGAGTAAAACAACCACAAAAATGGACAAAACGTTTTGTAAAAACATAGGAAATGAGATACACTTAAGGCTCTTAGAAAAACTTTGACATGTCTTGGGGGGTGTACAAGACCAGGCCTGTGTGCACTTTTGCATGCTCAGGACATACTTTAGTTTCTCACCAAGAGTGACCTTGAGGCTCTGTGAAAACAGAATGGAAATTCTCAGGAAGAACTGTAAACGGCTGAAATGCTGGAAGTATCACTCAACCGACACACAGAGCCTCTTGGTAGAGAGTGAGTTACTTAGAAATTGAAGCCATCTTGCTAAAGGTCTGACCCATCACTTGCTGACGAGCAAGCTACTTGAGCAGGGGTTTGAAGGCACCGCACGATAAAGAATAGAAACGTGACAGAATTCATCAACAAAAGTCATTAAAACCCAAACAGAAACGACGACAATCCCTAGGAAAGAGGAGGAATCTGATTTTCAAAATGCCACTTTTTTTTTTTTTTACAATATTCAGTGTTCAGGAAAAATGCAACATGTAATAAAACAGGAAAATATTACCTGTACACAGAATTAGTTCAAATTGTCCCTGAGGACAGTTGTATTTACTAGACAAAGACTCCATCTAACTCAACTATTATACATCTGTTAAGTAACAAAAATAAATGATACATAAAATATTAAATGAAAGTATTTGAACAACATCTCAACAAATAGGTATTGTGAATAAAGATAAATTATGAGAAAAAACTAAATAGAAACCTTGAAGCTGAAAAGTAAAATAACTGAAACAAGAATTTATCTAGAGGGGCTCAGTAGCAGATGAGAGTAGACAGAAAAAAACAAGACAATTGTGATCATTTGTTCTAAAGCAACAAAAGAAAAAAAAATTTAAAAAATAGACAGAGTTTCACAGAAATGTCAGACATGTACCAACATGCATATAATGGGTGTCTCAGAAGGGGAAATGTCACAGAGAGGGAAAAGAACAATATTTTAAGAACTCATGACCAGAAACTTCCCAGATTTCACAAAAACATTACACATCCAAGACACAAGAGATTCCAAAGAAATATATCATAAACACATTAAAGTCAAATTTTTGAAAGCCACAAACAGAGAGAGATTCATGAAAACAGCAAGAGAAACGAGACTTCATAGACAAGAGATTCTCAATAAGTTAACAGCTGACTTCTCATCAAATACCACGGAGGACAGAAAGCAGTAGGATGATATATTCAAAGTGCTGAAAAAAAGATTTGGAAACCAAGGATATTTCAACCAGAACAAATTTTCTTTAAAAATGGATACATTAAGATATTCTCAGAAGACAAAAGCTGAGATAATCTGAAACCAACAGACCTGCTGCACAATAAATACTAGCAAGAGTCTTTCAGGTTGAAAGATGAGTAGAGTGTAACTCAAATTCACATGAAGAAATAAAGAACACTGAAAATAACTGAAACAGGAATTTATCTAGAGGGCTCAGTAGCAGATGAAAGTAGACAGAAAAAACCCTTAAAAATAGGACAATTGCGTTCATTCAAAGTAGCAAAAGAAAAAAAAATTAAAAATGAACAGAATCTCAGAGAAATGTTAGACATGTATATTGAAAAGATGAAATAGTGTGTAACTTTATCACAGTATTGACTTATAATCCTTTTTCACATGTCTGTACAATCAGTGTAATACCCCATTTTTAATTTCTATTTTAGTAATATGAGTTTTGTGGCCAATATAGCTAAAAGTTTATCAATTTTATAAAAGATGAGTAGACTGTGACTCAAATTCATATGAAGAAATAAAGAACACCAGTGCCTATATAGTGGTTTTGGTAACATTTTTGTCTGATTGAAATAATATTTGTATACAGCAATAATTGTAAGTTGTGTTCATGGGCTTATGATGTATAGACATGTATTTTTATGATAATAATAGAGTGAAGGAGAGAATAGGGAACAGAACTACATTATACCAAAATTTTTGTAATGAATTTGGTATTAATCTAAGTCAGAATTTTTTAAGTTAAGAATGTTTGTGTAATCACCAAGACTAAAAGGAAAACACAAACAAAAAATGTAGGAAAAGAAATAATACAAAAAAATTAGTATTGAGTTAAGAGAGAAAAGATCTAAGACATTTAGAAAATGAAGAGCAAAATAGCTGGCATAAGTCTTATCAGTAATTACATTGTATGTGAATGAGTTAAACACTTTGATAAAAGTGCTAAAAATAACAAAATTGACTTAAAGAAAAATATATGATTTCACTGTATACTTTCTAAAGAAGCAAACTATACGTTCAAAGACATTAACAAGTTCAAAGTAAAAAGATGAAAGAGACTATGCAAATAAGAATCATAACAACAGAAGCTGGAGTGGCTCTAATAGTATGAGACAAAATACAAATTAAAACAAAAAAATGTACTAGAGAACAGAAGGCACTTTTCAATGATAAAAAGATTAATCTATTAGAAAGACACACCAGTTATAACCATGTATGGTCCTAGCCACAGTATCTCAGAATGGCCATCATTATTAAAACAAACAACAACAGATGTTGGCGAGCATGTGAAGAAAAAGGAACACTTCTACACTGCTGGTGGGAATGCAACTAGTGCAACCTCTTTGGAAGACAGTGTGGCGATTTCTGAAATAACTAGAAATTGACCTTCCATATGACCCAGCAATTCCCCTATTGGGAATATACCCGGAGAAACTCAAGTCATTCTACCAAAAAGATACCTGCACGTGCATGTTTGTTGCAGCTCTTTTCACAATAGCAAAAACACGGAACCAGCCATGCTGCCCATTGAAACCAGACTGGATTAAAAAAATATGGTACATGTATACAATGAAATATTATGCAGCCACAAAGAAGGACAAACATATGGACTTACAACTTGGATGGATTTAGAGTCGATCATACTCAGTGATCTATCACAGAAACAAAGAACAGAGTACCATATGCTCTCACGCATAAGCGGACATTGAACAATTACCATAGTACTATAAGAAAGGGATTGGCAGTAGTGGGAAACTGTCAGAGGAGGGAGGCACATACCTCATCAACAAGGTCACCCGCGTAATGAACATTTGCATTCCTAACCTTGAATTGTACCCCACAGCTTTAAAATAAAGAAAAAAAATTGAAAGGAAAAATATGTAATTGACAATCATTGTAGACAATCAATATCCCACTTTGATAATAGATAAAACAACTAGACAGAAGAGGTACAAAGAAATAAAAGAGATGAACAAGATTATAAATCAAGTAGACCTAGCATATATCTCTAAAACACTCTACCCTGCAAAAGTGGAATGTATTTTCTTCTTATTTGTAAAAGAAATATTATTCAGACTAAATCATATGTTAGATCATAAAATAAAGTTTAGAGTATGGAAACAGACTGGAATAATACAAAATACGTTGTCAGACCAAGATGCAATTAAATTAAAAATTAATAACAAAAGACAATTTGGAAGATTTACAAATCTGTGTAAGCAATATATTCCCTATGTAATAAATAGATTAAAGGATAAATCATTTGGGAAATTAGAAAATACTTTGAGATGAAAGAAAAAGTAAACACAATATCAAAATCTATAAGAGAAAACTAAAAACGTGTTTGGAAAAAATTATAGCTATAAATATATTTTTAGAAAGGAGAAGGATTTTAAATTAATACTGGGGATGTTAATTGTAAGAAACTAGCAAGCATAGAGCAAATTTGACAAAAATCAAGCTGAAGTAATGACATAATACAATTAGAATAAAATTCTAAAGCAGTGAACAAATAAGAAAAATAAATGAAATAAAATTTGGTTCTTTGACAGATAGATAAAATTGATAAACTTTTAACTGTGTTGTCCATAAAACTCATAGTACTAAGATATAATTAAAACTGGGGTATTCCACTGATTGTACAGACATGTAAAAAAGTCAATGCTGTGAAAAACTTCAATGCTACAAATTAGATAATGTAGATAAAATGAGAAAATTCTAGAAAGATTGGAAACAACCAAAACTGACTCAGGAAAAAAAAAGTACAAAATCTGACTGGATCTATACTATGTAGTGATAATAAATTAGTAGTTATAAAAATTCTTTATTAAAAATTCAATTCTAGAGACCTCTACTTGTAAAGTTTACAAAACAAATAAAAATTAAGTCTAATTCTTCACTAACACTTCCAAGATATAGTAAAGAAGGGAATAATTTTTTGTTCATTCTATGAGGCCAGAATCATCCTGACACTAAACACAGACAAAATATATGACAAGAAACAGAAACTACAGCTCAATGTCTTTTAAACATATAAAAAGTAAAATTCCCTAAAAATAATACCAAAGTTAATCTAGCACATGTAAAAAGTATTACACACCATGAAAAATTACAATTTGCCCCAGGAATACAAAGTTAGTTTAATACTTGAAAATAAATAAAAGTAATACCCTGTACATTAATAGAATAAAGAACAGCAAAACAAACATGATAACGTCAATCATTGCAGAAAAGTATCTTATGCATTATATCACTCTTTCACTGTTAAAAATGTAAACAAAGTGTGAAAAGACGTAAACTTCCCCACTATGATAAAGGGCATCTTCACACTCACATTCACAGAAAACAGAGCTAAAATAACACTTGACAGAAAACTGAATAGTTGATTTTAAAATCAGGAGGAAATCAAAGATATCTCTTCCTGTCAAGTCTATTCAATCTTTTTTCTTTTTTTAAAGCAAAATTTATTGAGCGGACAGAAAAACTCCCACAGTGGGAGGGAACCTGAAGGTATTGTCCTATTCAATTTTTTAGCTAAGACAATCAGGCAAGAAGATAAAACATCATTCAAATTTGAATGACAAAAACTACAATTATTTGTATTTCCAGATGACATGACCTCGTATATAGAGACTCTTAAGAGTTTCTAGCTAAGACAATCAGGCAAGAAGATAAAACGTCATTCAAATTTGAATGACAAAAAATACAGTTATTTGTATTTCCAGATGACATGACCTTGTTATAGAGACTCTTAAGAAATTCACAACACACACACAAATCTAATAGAACAGATAAATATTTCAGTGAGACTACAGCTTGAAAATACAAATACAAATATCAAACATGTTTCTATTATACACAATGAGAAATTTCAAAATGAAATTATGTAAAAAAATTTGAGGAGTCCAGTTACTACTTAAAATTATATGTATGATTTTTCAGACCTGGCCATCGGCAATTATAAAAGTTTTACCTGGCAGGAGTCCCAGAATTGCCCTCCTTACACCGAACTTAGAGAGCAGCAATGCTCAACAGTCTCAAAGGGTAGGTGTGATCAAAGACTCAGTCTCTGTGGCTGACAGGGTCCTGGTGGGCTGAAGATCCCGGGCCACAGGGCGAGCCCAGGAAGCTGAGGCCCTTTTGTCTTCCACCTTTGCTGTTTGATACCGCTGAAGAATTCTGTGCAGTCGTGGAAGAAGAAAATGGCATGTTTATGTGAAGTACTCACAGCTAACCTGGAAATGTCATGGTTCATTTTTCCATTTCCCACTATGCTGTTTGGCCTTTTCTAACATATGCAAGGGTTAAACTCTGAAGCACATCAATAATGCTTTCTTTCACTTGGTTATAAGTTACTAGATATTGCTTAAGTAATAAATGATATAAGTATATTCACTCATTTGATTTAGGATTATACAGTTTAGTGTTTAGACATAAGGTTTTTTAGAAACACAAGTTTATAGTAAGTTCATTATATATTCATTATAAGTTCTAACACTTATCTAGGAGTTATGTAGGTGATTTATAATACTGTTTTCACTGACTTAGGATAAAGATTAATGTTAAGGTTTTTACTTAATTCAATAGTTAAAACTCTAAGTTAACATATAGAGTGGGTTTTCACTGAACTCATAATATAATAATCAGACACTTTTATGACAAATCAGCTAAAACAGAAAGCAACCTTGAGGGGCCTGAAAAGCATTACTAAAAGCTTCCTTTGAGTTCTCTTTAGAAACAAACACTACAAGATAAGAGAAAGGTAACGAGGACATCTGGACAAGGGAAGCGATCATGGGACTCTGAAGAACATAAAAGCCTAAGATGGAAAAATTCCTGACACATAAAGAAATGTACACTTAAAGAAACTTTCTTGAGACATTTCAAGGACTGTGATTCGGGACATTAGACTGAAAATATCATTGTTGGCTTTATGAATAAGACTTGTTGTCTAAATGTTTATGGGAATCTTGGTTTGTTTGCTGCTAAGACCACTAGATGGTAACTTTTAGAAGATATGTATGTGAAGGAATTTTCTTTGTCTTGCCCCTTCACGAATGGTATAAAAGCTCTGTGTTAACTAACATTAAATTGTCATCTGTTCAGAAAGCTGGTGTCCGAGTCTATTATCTTCGTTCATTCTCCTATCCGTCTCTCCTTCAGGACATCTCATGACCCTTGCGGGGCGGGCTCCCGCAGGTGGCCATGCTCTTGTGCATATTTTCATCCCTAGCCCAATTGTCCCTATTTTAGGTTTACTTATATTAAGGCCTTCGACAGAGGGCTTATTCAGAAACCTCTGCTGAGGATTGCTTCCCAGGTGGACAAGTTCTTTTATGCTCCTAATCCTACTCTTCTGTCCTTGTCTCTTTCCATAAAACTTCAAGAGCCCTCTGTTCAGGACATCCACAACAGTGAAGAAACTCTCCCTCTGTAATGGTCCATCTGACCTTCAACTACTGTGTTATTCTCTGGGGGGGATAGTGGGAGGCAGGTAGTTCTTTCTTCAGTTTTAGCCTCTAGATGATACTATAGCAGTAGGTGACTAATGGCTTGAATATTACATTCATTTTGGCTTGCTGTTTTTAATCAGCTACTTCAACACCTGAGTGCTTAGCTGTTTCCAGTTTAAGCTGAGCCTGTGACAAAATTTCATTTGAAAGTCATCAAAAAGAATAACAAACTCATCCAAAATAAGTTTAATACATGTATACTAAAACTACAAACCACTGTAAAAATAATTAGAGATCTAGATAAATGGGAAGATATTCCATGTTGGCAGGTTGGAGTACATAACATTGTTAGGATAGCCGTATTTTCCAAATATGTCTATAAATTCAATGAAATCTCTATTAAAGTATATATAGTTCTGAGAATTCTACATTGTCAAAAAATGTTACAAGACTCTTTCGTCTTCAGCCGGGCATGGTAGCATGTGCCTGCAGTTCCCGGCTACTTGGAAGACTGAGGCAGAACGATCGCAGGAGCCCAGCGGGTTGACGCTGGGGTGGCCGTGAGTGTGCCACTGCACTCCGGCCTGGCTGACAGAGTGAGACTCCAACTCAAAAAAAAAAGTCTAGAAATGTGAACTGCCTGTAGTGGCAACAATAGATCACCATTCCCTGGAGAGGATGGTGGAAGGGCGCATGGTCCGAGGGACACAAGGGGATTTGGGAATGTGCATCTAAAATCGGTGTAGTGGTTTAGTGACTGGGTACATCTGTCAAGCCTCATGAAATTATACACTTTGCACGGACACTGTTTATTATACAAAAATAATATCCTAGTACAGGTAATTTAAAGACTAGAATGAAGTGGAAATACGGGGACTAGCTCAGTTTCAGAATTGCCATGAATCTTGCTTGCTGTATGCTTTGCTTTTTCTATCATCAAGGGGTTCTGCTGTGAAAACCCTGTGTCTCAGATTCAGATGAATGGTATTTGAGGAGCTTTACCTCAGGACCAAATCCAAGAGTCTCATCTGCATTTTAAATGGATCTTGATTAGAAGAGCCATAACACCAGCTTCACCTTGATGTTAACTGCAGTCAGATGAGACACTCTAAGCAACGGCTACTTGGTTAACCTTTAGAACTAGGAGAGAGAAGCATAATGTGATTGCTACTGTTTTAGGCCACTAAATGCTGCTAGGTGTTTTAACGTTTACCAATAAATAGCTGGAAGACAGTCTTCTGTAGATGTTGCTCCGTATCTCTCCTTTCCTTTACCAAAGAGCTGTTTCTGTAATTTTTTGTCTCCATTTTCTCCTATTTGTTTATTCTCAACTCTTCTTAAACGCATTCCTTTTTCCTCACTGCATTGAGAGCCTCTTAGCTGAGATCAACAATCGCTTCTATATTTTCAAGCACAATAAAATTTTAATTTTGTTAGTATTTTCAATAACATCAGACAATGGTTGTCTTTTCATTTCTTCTTGAGATACTCTTCCTTTGGCTTCATGTCAGTAATCTGTCATCGTTTTAAAATTTGTTGTAGCCGCTCCTTTTTATATGACCATGTTATCTCTTCCTTTTCTACAGGAAATTTATATCTCACAGCTTTTAAACTTTTAGCCTCAAGCCCTCTTCTCTTCTTGCATTATATGTAATGTCCTCACTCAATCCTACCCACAGCCATAGTTTCAATTACCATCTACTAAATTACATTTAGGGATATTTACCAGGCCACTCCACTGAGATCCAGATCTATTTAGCAGTTGCTTCCCCCAAGATCTATACTAGGATATCTCAAATGCATTTCATAGTCTATATGCTCAAGAATAAAATCACGTTTTATTCTCTCAATGAATACTTTTTTGTGATCCCCAATTTCATAATTGTATCTATTCAGTTTTGCCAGACAGAAACTTAGAAGCTGTTTAAAGCATTTATTCTGCCTTATCGTCCATGTCTTAGTTACACCAAGTTTCATGAAGTTTTCTCTATTTCTGTCTACATCACCATACTTCAGTTTTTATCAATTGGAGCACATGTTAGCATTTTGGGAGAAAGATTGATTTGTTGTGGGGAGCTATCTTAGGCATAGTAGCACATTTAACATCTTGACTCTGGCTTAATAAATGCCTTTAGCTTTCCTAGTCCATTGTGACATCCAACATTCTCACATTCATTTGTAAACATGCCTGGAGGAATGGGCGGTCTTTCTCTGGTTGAAAAGGTGTAGCCTTGTTTGAACTGTCATCCTTTCTTGCCTAGGCTTCTTCAGCCTTCTGTGTGATCTTCTTGTCATTCCCCAATACTGTACTCTCCACACTGTGGCACATTGATATTTTTAAGGGCTAAAACTGATACTGTCGGGTCAGGAAGATGGCAGCTGAGCCAGTCGGACTATATGAGTCCCGTGTGAGTGCGTGAGTGTATGGAAAATTTTGTGTATGTGCTGGTGAGTGAGTGGGCGTGTAAGTGACTGACTGAGGGTTAGGGAGCTAGCGGCCAGGGCTCACCTGGTGCAGCAGCTGGGGCCACAGCTGCTGGTCTTGGACCCTAGGGACTCCTGGGACACAGAAGCCGAGCTCCATTTTCTTTTTCTTTCTTTTTTAAATCAACAGACCCTCCCTGGGAAGAAAATGCTGGGAGAGACTGTCTAAGTGGGGGCTTGTGATCCTGTGGCCAGGCCCTGGCTGCAACAGCTGGTGCTGCAGCTTCTCTGCCTCATCCCTGGCTTCTCCCAGGTCGCAGAAGCTGACTGCCATTTTTTTTAAAGGACAAAAGTTTTTCTGTGAAAAAGCAGCAGGGAGAAGCCATCACCCCAGGCTCTCCCTCACCATTGCAGCAGGAGAGAGACTGCCGGCTCCTGGCTTTGCCTTACCACTTCAGCGCCTGGCAGGGCACTGGTAGCAGGGGCTGTGGAGGGAGTCCAGAGCCAAGTCACATGGAAGAGGACAAGAGGGGCGCCCCGCCAGCCTCTTGAAGGCAGGGCAGGAAAGTGCTCCGGCTTGCTTACCCGGAGTAACAGACCTGACCTCTGTGACAGGCAGATCAACTACCCAGGGATTGATCGTCACACAGAGGGACTATCCTGAGAGCACAAAAATCCTAAAGGCAGCAAGAGAGAAAGGTCAGACTACCTACAATGAAAACAAGTCAAATATCAGCAGACCTATCAGCAGAAACACTACAAACAAGAAGGGACTGAAGCCCTAAATTCAAAGTCCTCAAAGATAAACAGTTTGAACCAAGAATTTCCTATCCAGCCAAGCTCAGTTTCATCAGTGATGAAGAATTAAAATCCTTCCCAGACATCCAATCCCTAAGAGATCATGCAGCTTCCAGACCAGCTCAATAGGATATACCATAAGGTATTAAGCACAGAAGAAAGAAAAAAAAGTGACCACACACTTTCCAAGAGAACAGCAGAGCACAGAATCAACAGACAATACAGTGCAGCAAGAATCTTGAAAATACACACATGCATTAATCCCAAAGCCAAAAGAAAACAAGCAAGCAAGAAAAAATTTTATAAGAACCCCATGACAGGGATAAATTGCCACAATTCAATAATAGTATGAATGTGAATGGATTAAATGCACCACTGAAAAGACACAGAATGGCAAACTGAATAAGAAACTATGACCCAATTATTTGCTGCATCCAGGAGACTGATCTCACCATAAGGGGTGCACACAGACTCAAAGTTAAAGAATGGAAAATGAGTTTCCAGGGAAATGAATCACAAAAGAAGGCAGGAGTCGTGGTCTTAATATCAGACAAAACAACCTTTAAGCTATCAAAAATTTAAAAAGGTGCAAAAGGACTCTACATAACGATAAAAGTTTCAACCCATCAACAAAAATATCCATCCCAAACGTATATGCCCAACACAGAAGCATCAGCATTTATAAAGCAACTACTAAGTAAACTAAAAAAAGATATTGACTCTAACACTATTATAGCAGGGGACTTGAATACCCCACTAACAGCCCTAGATAGATCATCGTGTCAAAAAAATCAACTAGAGATCCAGAGCCTAAACTTGACACCTGGCCAAATGGACTTAATGGATACCTACAGATTATTCCACCCAACAACCACAGAATATACATTCTACTCATCACCACATGGAATGTACTCCAAGGTCAATCACATCCTTGGCCAAAATTCAAGTGTAAACGAATTCCAAAGGTTGAAATCTTGCCATGCACCTTCTCAAACCAGTGGAATAAAAATAAATATCAACACCAACAGAATATCCCCAAAGCCCACAAAGACATGGATACTAAACAGCATGATGCTGAACAACTACTGGATCAACACTGAAATCAAAACGGAAATTAAAAGATTCCTGGAAACAAATGAAAATGAAGAAATATCTTACCAAAACCTCTGGCATGCCATGAAATCAGTTCTAAGAGGGGAATTTATCTATCTACAAGCACACATGAAGAAAACAGAAAGATCACAAGTGGACAGCCTAACAAATCACCCAAGGGAGCTGGAAAGAGAAGACCACCAAAACCCCAACTTTAGCAGAAGAACCCACATCACCAAATAAGAGCCCAAATACGGGATATAGAAGACAAAAATATCATAGAAAACATCAACAAAGCAAAAAGCTGGGTCTTTGAAAGAATTAATAAGATTTATGGACTCCTTCGCCAGAATGACCAAGAAAAAGAGAGAAAAAGCCCAAATAAAACCAATCACAAATACAAAAGATCAAAACACAACTGGCCCTAGAGAAATACAAAAGATTATTAGAGACTACTATGTACACCTTTATGGAAACAAACATAACCTAAATGAAATGGAAGTCTTGCTGACAACACACAACCTCCCCAGGTTGAAACAAGAAGATGTTGAGACACTAAATAGACCAATAACAACCCAGGAAATTGATGCTGTCATACGAAAAGTAACTACAGGAGCTGATACCAATCCTAGTGAAAGTACTCCAGGAAATTGAAACAGATGGAATTCTTCCCAAATCATTTTACGAAGCTAACATCACATTGATACCCAAACCAGGTAAAGATCCAACAAAAAAAGAGAACTGCAGGCCAATATCCCTTTTGAACATAGATGCAAAAATCCTCAACAAGATTCTAGCAAATCAGATCCAAAGACACATCTCAAAAATCATCCACCATGACCAAGTAGGTTTCATCCCCAGGATGCGTGGCTGGTTCAATACTAGCAAGACAGTAAATGTAATTAATCCATCAACAGATGAAAAAACAAGAACCGCATGATTATATCATTAGATGCAGAGAAAGCTTTTGATAAAATCCAGCAACCCTTCTTGAAAAAAACCCTTATACACTTAGGTAGAGAAGGAACATACCTCAAAATAATAAGTGTCATCTACGGTAAACCCACAGCTAACATATTGCTAAATGGACAGAAACTGGAAACATTTTCCCTGAAAACGAACAAGACAAGTCTGCTGAATCTCACCCCTCTTGTTCAACATTGTGTTGGAAGTCCTAGCTAAGGCAATTAGACAACAGAAGGAAATCAGGGGATCCAAATAGGAAAAGAGGAAGTCAAGTTTTCTCTCTACTGATGATATGGTCCTATACCTTGAAATCCAAGAGAATCTGTCAAAAACCTGCTTGCACTGATAAAGGACTTTGATGAAGTCTCAGGGTACAAAATAGATGTGCAAATGACAGTTGCATTCCTATACACCAACAATAAGCAGGCAGAGACCCAAATTAAAAGCAAAATCCCATTCACAATAGACACACACACACACACACACACACACACACACACAATACAGTGAAATACCTTGGTATCTTCCTAACCAGAGAAGTAAAAGACCTTCACAATGAGAACTGCAAAACACTGCTCAAAGAAATCCAAGAGGACACAAACAAATGGAAAAATATTCCATGCTTATGGATAGGAAGAATCAACATTGTTAAAATGTCCATCCTACCAAAGGCAATCTACAGATTCAACGCAATACCCTTTAAGTTACATCATTCTTCTCAGATCTGGAAATGACAATACCAAAATTCATATGGAAACATAAATGACCACGGATAGCCAGAACAATCCTTAGCAAAAGAAACAAAGCAGGAGATATCACACTTCCAGACTTCAAACTTTACTATGAGGCTGCAGTAATCAAAACAGCCTGGTATTGGTACAAGAACAGTCATATAGACCAATGGAACAGGATAGAGATTCTGGACACAAAGCTTCAATTTCTCAACCAACTCATCTTTGACAAAGCCTCCAACAACAACCACTGGGGAGAGGAGTACCTATTCAACTAATGGTGCTGGGAAAACTGACTGATCACATGCAGAAGATTAAAACAGGACCCATACCTATCATCATACACAAAAATTAACTCTAAATGGATCAAAGACCGGAATGTAAAACCTCAAACTATAAGAGTCTTAGAAAACGCAAGAGACACCCTTATGGAAATTGGAACTGGTAACCAATACCTATTCAAGACCCTAAATGCCCATATCTTAAGAAATAAGATAGACAAATGGAACTCATCAAACTAACAAGCTTCTGCAAAGCAAAAGAAACCATCAAGAGATCAGGGAGACAGCTCACAGAAAGGAAAAAAAAGTATTTGCCAACTGTATATCTGACAAACACCTAACATCTAGGATCTACAAGGAACTCTTAACACACTGAAAAGAAAAAAAACAAACAGCCCCATTAAAAAGTGCCCAAAAGACATGAATAGACCCTTCCCAAAAGAAGATATACGGGCAGCCAACAGACACATGAAAAAGTGCTCAGCCTTACTCATCATCAGAGAAATGCAAAATCAAAACTACTTTGAGATATCACCTAACCCCAGTAAGAATGGCCATCACTAATAAAGCAAACAACAACAGGTGCTGGCAGGGATACAGAGAAAAAGGGACATTTCTACACTGCTGGTGGGAATGCAAGTTAGTGCAACCTCTTTGGAAGACAGTGTGGCGATTTTTGAAAGAACTAGAAGTTGATCTTCCACATGGCTCAGCAATTCTCCTAATGGGAATATGTCTGGAGGAACTCAAATCATTCTACAAAAAAGACACCTACACCCATATGTTTGTTGCAGCTCTACTCCCAAAAGCAAAAACTTGGAACCAACCATTTTACCCATTGAAGCTAGACTGGATAAAAAAATTTGGTACATATGCACAATGGAATATTATGCAGCCATAAAGAAAGACAAATATACGGACTTCGCAGCCACTTGAATGAATTTAGAGTCGATTGCACTCAGCGATCTATCACAGAAACAAAGAACAAAGCACCGTGTGTTCTCACTCATTAGTAGACCTTGAGCAATTACAATACTATTAGAAAGGGATTGGCAGTAGTGGGAAACTGTCATGGGAAGGGGGGTGGGATTGGCTGTTGAGGGACACTGCTTGGAGAGGGAGGGGCCTGTCTCATCAATAAGGTTACCTGCATAATCAACGTTTGCATGCTTAACCCTGAATTGTACCCCACCTCTTTATAATAATAATAAAAAAAGAAAACTGATACTACCATCAATAAAATACTACCAGCTTAAAAATTTATCCACTGTCACCAACTGTCATTAGGATACAGATCTCTGGCCCTTTATGGTTGTGTGCTCTCCAGTGCTCACCATTATTGTCTTTGAAGCAACACACTGAACAATTTCCATTTCTTGACCATGCCATGCTTCATATCTCACAGAGTATTCATATATGGACATATTTCTTTTCCCTGGAACAATCATTCTTCCTCCTTTTGACTAGGCAATCTCTACATAGGTTGTATCTCAGCTTACCACTTCCTTAAGAAGGCTTCTCTGATCTTGTAGTACAAATTCTTCCATAATGTCATGTTTTTTCTTTAGAGCATTTGTGTCCTTTAATTATTTCATAATCATTGTGATTATTTAGCTATTAACTTATAATTTACATAGAAACAACGATCATATCCAATTTTCTTCACCAATTATTCTTAGCTTTTATCCCATTGACCAAAACATTGTAGATGCTGACAAAATGTTTATGGGAAAAAGTAAATATATGTTTATATGAAAGATGGACAATCCAGAGTTCTTTTTATGATTTTCTTTATACGCAGTAAGTAATTAATAAATAGGAAATTGGTTGGAACATCTCTTGGTGACATCTTAGAATGTAAATATCACGCTAACTAAATGTAAAAAAAAAATAGAAGAAGAAGAAATATTGAATGTATTAAGAATAGTGTTGTTTTTAAAATGTATACCTGTTCTAATTCGATTGTTTAACCAACAACTATAAAAGGATATATTAGTCTGTTTTGCGTTGTCATAAAGGGATTTGCCAAAAAAGGGATGCCTGATGCTTGGCAGAGGATTTTTTAAAAAGGATACTATTTTTAGTGTCCTTTATTTTAGTATGTAGTAAAAGTATTTTAAAGGATACTTTTTTAATGGAAAGAGGTTTATTTTAGGCTCACAGTGATGCCGAGTGGGCTTCTAGTAAGGCCATAGGAAACTTACAATCATGGCAGAAGGCAGCAGGAAAGCCACATGGTGACAGAAGAAGCAAGAGAAAGAAAAGGAAGTTTCAGGCTCTTTTAAGCAATCAGCTCACACATGAGCTAGTAGAGGGAGAACTCACACATTACTGTGAGAGTGTCATCAAGGCATTCGTGCGGGATCTGTTCTCATGACCTAACACCTCCCACTATGCCTTACCTTCAACTTTGAGGATTGCATTTCAACCTAAGATTTGGAAGGGAACAGCTGTCCAAACTATATCAGGGGGTATTTCACACTCCAGTGACAAAACTAAACAGTTCTTACTCCACAAATTGAAGCTAAACTGAATGAAAGCTTATTGTGTGTGTGTGTGTGTGTGTGTGTGTGTGTGTGTGTGTGTGTGTGTGTGTGTGTGATTTAACTGGTAATTTAATTAGGAACAATTACTAACTAATTAGATGCAATTGTATGCTAAGGTAAGGGTGTACCATAGAAACATGTATTATGATTTGATTGTCATCTGTTGATTCCTCTGGGAAACGTTGTATGATTTCTCAGTCAGATGGTGACAGGCAGTGCATAGAAAAGAGATGCATTCATCACTTTATTCTTGAGGCTGAATACAAAGATATGTCTTTATTCTCTAAACATTATTAGCAAGCTATTAAGTGAAGCAAACGCAACTATAGAGCCAGATGGCAGTTTATATGAAATAAATATAAAGCTTTAAAAATGTACACACCAGGCAATTACTAGCTTAGAGAAGTGTAACAGTGCAAAGTAAGCTTCTGAATTTAGTGGATTTCAATCCCTGATGTCTGCATGTAAGGGTTTATGTAGTCACTCCAAAGATCCCTGGCTGCGCAGTAAAGGGATGGAAGGAAGAGAAAAGGGAACCATTTTTATGAGAAGGATTTTAGTTGTGTTGTAACAATATTGCGGTCTTCATTTCAATAAATACTAATAAATGAGGATTTTAACACACAGTGCTAGATAATCACTAATATCCTTTCAAGGACTTCATAAATCTATATACATGAATAACAGCATTTAGAAATCATGAAGGAGAAAACTTTTCATTGGATCTAGATCTAAGTTATGAAGTTTTGCCCTCATCCTTTCTTTTTGATAGTGAGAGTGTTAGGCTTCTTATGCTTATGTATGCTAGCTTAACTGAAATACTCTAATTACTGTTAATTATTAGAGTGTTAATTTGTTTTGCAATTGCCATTGGGTGCAAATTGAAGACATTATGTGTAATTATCTAATGAACCACATAATTGCCTATATTTGAAATAATATTGCATGCTTTAATTATAGAAAGTTTAAGCAAATATGTTAGTTGAGAACACAAATTTCTAAATAGCTGATGACATATGAGTATGGAAGAATACAAACTTATACAATCTACATGCAATATACTTCATGCCGTTTTGTGATTAGTAATATTAGTTTAGAACAGATATCTGACTAGTAAGTCTCGAAAGGCTGACATGTACGTTGCCAAAACAGTCTTATTGCAATCTCCCTTCCTTCCCAAATTTCTGAGAGCTGCTGTCACTAGTGGTAATTTCCCTTTTCCTGATCCAATGACTGCAATATTAGCTCCCTGCATTCCTTCTTTTATCATCATGCCAGGTTAGTCTGTGTTTAATGGGTTCTTCTGATTTTTCTTCTGATTCCACGAGGGATCTTTATTGTAAATTAGTCCTCAAATTATTTTTGATAAAAGTGAGACCTCGATGTCCCTCCACCTCTGAATGTCAGGAGTATTGTCAACTGGATATTTTGTTATTTTTAGACTTCTTCACTAATTCTTTTATCAATTCGTTTACTTATTTAATAAACATTTGCTTGGTCTCATTGTGCTCCAGTCTCTTCCCTCAAAGAATTCATGTTCTTCACATGTGTTGGGAAGTAGTGTGTGTGCAGGTGTGGTGTGTGTAGGGGTGTGTGTTATGTTCATGGGTTTGTATGGGCATGAGTACCGTGCTCAGACATAAATTGTACATTACTGTCAAATTTGATCTCTTATAGAGTTATGAGAAAATGGTGTTGGGGAAGCATCCAGGTGTGGGCATAGACTGTTCTTCAGGAAAAACTTGGAAAGCAAATAGGGAGAGTTTCAAAGAAGAAGCAAAGTTGGGGAGCTCTCAGGCAGACACAGGGTCTTTCTGACCAAAGGAAAGTCAAGCACAAAGGAAAGCAGGTAGGAAGGTGTGGCTATATGTGCTACCATGGAAGAGATGCAAACAGCTCAATGCAGCATGGAGTCATGAGTCACTCCTTTCCTGGAGGGGTTATTGGATGAAAAGATGAACATAGACTAGATGAATTAACTTTAAAATTCCTTTTTCTTTTTATTAGAAATGCGGATTATATACCCATCTTCTGGCAAGTACCATGCTTAGCATTCAGTGTCTATTGTAAGATCAACACAGTGCCTGTCCTCTAGAGATTCAGTGTCAAATCTTGTATGTATGCAAATGCTATTGAAGAATTTTAAATAGCTGCGTGATTTAATCAGGATTATATTTTAAGAGGATTGCTACAGGGGCATGGGAGATAAAATCGAAGGGACATATCTGGAACCAGAAGACAAGTTTCAGCCATAATCTTCCAAGATTCTTTAAGAAATAATGAGACAATGGCAGCAATGCTCAAGGGAAGAGGGTGACTGTAATAAGATCTAAGAGTTGCACGAACATCATTTGGTCAAAGTGAAACATTGCATAACTAATATATACGTGTATATATATAGTATAACATCTACATGTCTATCAATAATTATGGGAATACGTGGTAGAGGGTTACATCTGAGCAACAAAAATATATTGAATTGTTGACTCAGCAAATATTTATGGAGCATGAAATATGTGTCAGGCACTTCCTAGGCTCTGAGAACAGAGCAATGAGAATAAAAAACCAAACTTCTGCTTACCTTCTAGTAAGAGAAAGCAGACAAATGATGTCAACACCAGTTGGTAGGTGCCGTGGTGAGAACTCAAGAGAGACAAATGCTGCAGGAAGTGCCAAGGACTGGAGGAATGGCTATTTTATATGAGGTGGTTAAGAAAGCCCTCAGTTAAGACTACATTTGGCTACATATTTGAAAAAAAACAAACGGATGCTCTATATGGGAGCTGAGGAAAGTGGAAAACCATGTGATACGAACTCAAGACAAGATTAACCTTGGAGCCCAGAAAGGACACTGGAAGGGTTGGTAGGGGTGAGAAATCTTGTGGTTTTCAGAGAAGTAGCAGGGACCATGTCTGTTGTTGGGAAGACTGTGAACATGTTAGCCTAGGGGCATTTTGAACAGAGCGCTGATATGATCTGACATTTTAAAGGGATCACTCTGGCTGCTGTATCAAGAAGAGGCCACTGGCAGGCAAAGGAAGGTGCTGCTGTTTTCTAGGTGAGAGGCGATGGTATTTTGAGTTAGGAGGTAGACGTGGAATTGCAGTTCAGATTATGCATTTTTTTTATAATCAATATTTTTTATTATGATATGGTGGGGTACAGTTAAGGGTTAGGTATACAGATATGCTTTGTTGAGGCACCCTTGTTGATAAGAGGTGTCTCCCTGTCCCCAGACAGATATTTACTACTGTTAATCCCATCTCCCTTCACCTCCCCCCCATAGTTTCCCACCACTGTCAGTCCTTGTCTTATAGTATTACATTGGACGTTCAAGGTCCGCTATATGAGTGAGAACATGTGATACTCAGATCTTTGTTTCTGTGAGCGGTCACTCAGTATTCTAGACTCTAGTTCCATGCATATTTTAATGTAGGGTCAGATGAGTTTGCTGAGGGATTGTATGTAGAGTGTTACCAGGACTCAAAAGTAAACATCAAAGCTTTTGTTCTGATTGTTCAGGCCAAGAAGGACGAAGGTGCCATTCACCGAAATGCCATTGAGAGTCTCCGAGTTAATGCTGAAGGAATTTTGTCTGTGCCATCCATGCGTTCAAGGAATACGGAGACAGGATTGCCTAGTGAGTAGTAAGTAGAGATCTGTATTTGTTAAAGCAGTCTGTGAATACATGCAAGAGGATAATCAGTCCACATGGGAGGATTAGTATTAGACCAAAACTGCTACCACCTCCTCTAAGAAAGTGAAATTGAGCAAAAAAAAAAGGCTTGAGCTGCAAACAAAATTTGATTGTGACCGGATGTTTAAAAAAGCTCACACACACACACGCACACACAAAGAAAGGAAAAGCCCACACAACATCATCCATATTTTCTTGCAGTCCGAAGCAAAATAATTTTCTTGCTTTAGGGAGTAGAAGCATATTAAAGTGCTTCGAGAACAATCGTAAAGACTTCCAACAAAGAGAAGAAATAAACAGAAGAAAGTTGTACCGGAGCTGGTCAGAGGCCTCGGTGGTGGAGACAGGCATGAGCTCAGGACACCGCAGAAAGGGGCTGAGGAACCAGCCGTGGCGTGGCGCTCCTGTGGGGCCGAGGGTGGCCACACCAAAGGCGAGGTCTTGGCGGGGGAACCGCAGGAAGGGTCGACTCTCTTTTGCTTTTTGAGTCGGAGCCTCGCTCGGTCGCCCAGGCCGGGGCAGCGGCCGCTCCCGGCCCGCGGCCTCGACCCGCCGGCCCGGCCGGCCCTCCGCCGCCGCCGCCCGCCTGGCCGCCGGGTTTGGATGGAAGGTCGAGATGCGAGGCGGGCCTCGAACCGCGGGCTCGGGCCGTCCCCGGCCGCGGCCTCCAGGGCGCGGGGTGACCGGCTGCGGCCCGCCGGGCGTGGCCTCCCCTGCTCGGCCCGGCCCGCTGCCTTCCGCTCTGAAGCCCGGGCGCTTCTGCTTTTCTGCTCTTTGCTCCCTTCCCTTTCTTTCCTTCCGTTCTCTCTTGCTCTCTCCCTCCTGGGTGGGTCTCACTGGTCCCTAACGCTTCTGTCATTTGTCGTTTGGGGTTCTGATGGGCGAACTGTGAAGCCCTTCAAAAGATTCGCTCTACGTCTGAGAGCAGTCCGGGGACCACAGCCCAATTGGGCCGAAGGTAGAGAGTGCCCCTCTGCCCCGTCCCCACACTTGCATAAGCCACGCCCTCCCCCCACCGACGACAGCCCCCCAGCGTGGCCCGTGGAGGGCCGGGGATGCACCTGCGTTGCCACGTCTCGGTCCCCCGAAGTCCCTAGCTTCCATGAGGGCCCACTCTTGGTGTCAAACATTGTGTGGGTTTGGACAACTGTACCGAGACATGTGCCCGGCATTATGGTGTCATCCAGAGGCGCTTCGCTTCTCTCAAAGCCCTCTCGGCTCTGCCTCTTCATCTTAACATTTTAATGAGTTTCTATTCCTCCAAGATCAAATGACAAGTCAGAGGAAAAGCCGAGGCTCCTTCTGGCCTCTGCATGCCTCTGCAGGCAGTCCGTTCCAGTGGTCTCGAGGGCAGCTTTCAGGAATCCCACCTGCCAGCGTGAAGGTGTATTATTCTCTCGCATAGTCAGGCCGCTGTCAACTCCATACCTCTAAAGGCCTCTCTTCTCACTTAGGAGATGAAAAGCGCCGCTTTCTTCTTGTCAGTGGTCAAAGATTCACGGCAGGGTGGTTATGGGAATACAGTTTCTTTCTTGTTTAGAGAAAAAGCAAAATGTTGGCTTGAGGAATTTAGATAAATTGTTTTTTGCTCTCATTCACATAATTCTATACAAGAGAAAAACTATTTTTTCCCAGGTGAGGGAGAGCATAAATGTACCCAAACTAATGTAGAAATAGGTCTCCACTGTGATGACAGTCATGCTTTCTGCACTTTCTGGACTAGATATAAAAATGCTAAAGTTACATTTTACAGAAACAAGATATGAATAGTTAAAAATGGCCTGAATGTAGCTACTCAGGGCTTATGCTTGTGTGGCTTAGCATCTGTCACTCATAACTTTTTCACTCGGTCTCATGCCAGTTCAGCTAGACCATGGCCTTTACTTGTTCAGTTAATGCTGGAAAAGAGCTTGGACCGACTTGGCCTGCTTCCTGCTTTCCAAAGTTGTTCACCATCACATTTTTGTTGTCTTTGTGTAAGGTGGCAGACAATTTTCATTTACCAGTAGTTCTGTAGTAGCAAAACAGTTGGAAAGACTTAATGATCAAGTCAAAATAAAACAAAAACCTACTTACCTCCAGAGGTCTTCATACTTTATCTTGGGGAAATTATAATTCCCAGAGAGCATGGGAAAACTGGGGATCAAAGAGTTTCTGGGTCCTCCAGGCCTCCCAGAGCAGCCCACACAGTGGCTGAACCAGAGCCAGGGTCCTGGCAACTGCTTCCAGTGGCAATCTAGGTCCTCCGGTGTGGTGAGAGGAGGCAAGAAGGAAGGGTGAGGAGTCCCGGTGTATATGGGGGAGGTGTTCAGGGGAGAGGGCTTGAGCTTTGGTGAGCGAGTCTGTGGAGCAGATGTGGATGATAAAGAATTGAAGGGGAGAAAGGAAACGGATGAGAAATGTTGGGCATGGTGAATTGAAATTCAAACCGTGTTACTGGAAATTACACAGAGAGATAAGAATAACTTTCACGTTACTTGAGATGCTGGACTGAACCTCTTTGAATGCGAATTTATGAGGAACCCGAACCTCAAGGAATTTAGAGATTAATCCCGGTGACAAGCATAACGGAACATTTTGTTTTTCTATTCCAGGTCCCTTAAATAGTTACCAGATCTTTTACTTTATCCATTGATAGCCTCACTCATTCTCATTGTTTTAACTGACTCCATTTTGTGCGAGTGTGTTTTTTTATCCTTCCTTTCTCTTTGTCTTCCACTCAGCCACTGAATTCAGAACATATACCTTCAATTCCAGATGGAAATGTTGGCAAAGATTCTTTGCTTAGGTAAATTTTAGCCAAGCTTCTGAACCTCCTTCTAGGCTCGTATATACATCCATGCAAGATTCAGTTTTAGCAAACAGCCTCCTCTCAGTCAGTTTAGTCAGAATCCCCATCCTCGATATCGAATCGCCCTCAATGATACCCGATCAGGTTCCTCATTCCCTGTCATCCTCCAGGTGATGTCTGATTGCCTTGTGCCTGTGTGCAGCAAGAATCCTGTTAAGTCCATTTAGCCAGAATCTCTCTTACCCCTGATTCTTCCTGTAAGCAATTTTCCGCCTACTGACCCCATGCTGCTCCTTGACTATACATTTCCATTTGTTCATGCTATATTCAGAGTTGAGCTCCATCTCTCTCCTGCACTTGCAGGAGTCTGTTGGAGAGAGGTCTCTGTAACTATCATGATGGGCCTGAATAAACTTTGCCTCACTGTGCTTTTAACAAGTGTCACTGGATACCTTTTCTATAACAATGTTTTGATTCCACACACCTCTGATACATCAGATACACCTTCGGATACATCTTTTTTTTTTTGAGTTGGGGGTCTCACTCTGTTGCCCAGACTGGAGTGCAGCGGCTGCTCCCGGCCACCGCCGCCTCGACCTGCTGGGCTCTGGCGATCCTTCTGCCTCAGCCTTCCAATAGCTGAAACTACAGGCACGGGCTACCACGCCCGGCTCATTTTGATTTATTGTAGAGATGAGGTCTCACCAAGTTGCCCAGGCGGGTCTCGAACCCGCGGGCTCAGGCAATCCACTCACCTCAGCCTCCCAAAGGCGCAAGATACATCTTATCCAAAGCTGGATGGTACTCATCATTTCTTCTCTGAAATTGTTCTTTTTCCTAAGGCCTGACCCCCATTCTCAGGCCAATGGCATCAGCATTCACGCATCTGACTAAGCCAGAGTCCTGGGTAGCTCCTAGACTCCCTCTTCCCCACCGATTCCCAGTGAGTTTCCAAACTTTGCCAGTTTTGCTCCCTAGGAGTCTCATCCCCTGCTCTTAGTTCTTATTAACTGTGACCTGCTCTTCTCTCCTGCAATCTCTCTTGCCCCTTTTTCTGCCCCCTCAAATCTCCAACGGTTAGCTGTTGTGAGACCTTAGACATGTGACAATCTCTCAGTACCTCATTTTTTAATCTATGAAAAATGCGAACCTCCTTCTAGGCGGTGAACAGACGATGACTGCTCACTTTGGTTTCATTTGCAAGTCATGGTTTGTACCTATTATCTCCGTATCATTACCAAGCAGTGCTCCCCTTTCCCTTTGGAATGTACAGTCTGTTCTGTCGTCACTCTAAACATGGGCAAAATGATAACCGCTTCATAGGGTTAGTGTGCTAATTTAGTGAATTCAAGTAAAAGAATTAGAACTGCAGCTGGCATACAGTTGGTACTCTGCAAGTATTATCTATTGGGGTCAAAAGGGAGGGTTACCGTTTGAGTCTTTTCTGCAAAGCTTTCCCATCTCGTGTTCTGATGCTGCTATTTCCCTGGACACATCACAGTGTTGCCTTTGCTCTTGGCCTTTCCTTCAGAGAGTCCTCTGTCTCCCAGTCGCACATTCTTCCCACATCCTTTATCTCCATTCCTTCCCTCTGCTCTTATCCTTAAACCAGCAGTCGAACCACTAGGATACCAGGCATACTTCCCATGTGCTTCCGCTGCATGCACATCTTTTTGTTGACATTTTAATGTTTTCTTTGTATCTGTCAGCTCCTCACAGGGAGCGATTGGGTTTCGTTTATTGTTGAGACTCCGTCGCCTCGCATAATGCTGAGCTCATGGAATAGACGCCACACATATTTGTTGAATGAGCACTCTGCATTTTGTCTTCAGTGCTAAGAAGGCAATGAGCATCCCCATGGGAACGCGAGCAGTGTGTGTGTGCTTTCCCCTACCTCATTTTCCTCTGATCAGGGGCTTCCCTGGAAACCCATATTTTTGCTTTCCTCTCATTTCCCTTTTATATTGCAAAATGTCTAATGTATTTTCAAAATCTTGCCTTCTCTACTAAACACTGCAGTTGTCTGCCAATTTTAGATTCGTGCTTTCAAGAGCCATCTAAAAAGGGATAACTTGTTTCTCTTTTATCATTTCAGAACACATTAAAAACAGAATCTGCAGAAGAAACATAGAATAGTTTCCTCAAAAAGTTGTGTATCTCTTAACGCGAATGAATTTTGTTCTTTTTACTGAGATTACATGAGTTCACAGGATGCCTTAAGGGTAGGAGTGGAAAGCAAGTAACAACAACTACTCTAACTTGTGCAAATCTTATTTCACATGGCAAGAGCGAACAAAATCACTCATCTTTTATTTTCTCACCAGTACAATATGCTCTGAGTTTTCTCATCCCTCTGATCTGATAGGAAATTCTGTCTCACAAATTAATTTGGATTTCCGCCATCTCCCTGCTCAATTCCTTATGGTTATCTGAAGATCTGTGGGGGTGGGAGGGTGGGGAAGGGGAATTATTTGTGCGACAGTATCCAGAAGCTTTGGTCTAAGGATAGTCACCATCAATGTTAGACGCTTGAAGATGGTGGCACCACTACTCCTGGGCCAACTTTGGGCAGAAGGACCTTTTGCAGCCCAGAGCTCAGAGCCCAGAGTCCAAAGTTGGCTGTTCTTAACTTAATTCAACAGCAATTAGAGACCCTTGCATCTCCTAATGCAATCCAAAATTGTGGGGTAGATGTTGAAAAAAATTTGGCCTCTGCCAGAAACTTCCTCAAATTAGCTACATGTCCCTTCTCCCTGTTCAGTACTCTACTTCTAAACTCCCTCTCTCCAGGAGAATTCAGTTTTCTGAAAATGAAAGTTATGAACTCTAATGGGATTATAGAAAGAAAGTTCCAAAGGTCTACCTCTCAAAAGTCTGATAGCCTCAAATCTCTTCTCATACCCTGGAGATCCATGGGGATCTTATAAGGGTGAGGAGGGACAGCGAGGGCAAATATTCGCTTTTTCTGATATTTCTATATTAGTAGGAATTAATATTTTATGGAGATATGGATTATCTTGTCACATGACTATTAAGTACTTATCATGTGTCAGGAGTTTTCTTAAGTATTTTATATTTGCCCTTCCTTTGTCTTATGTCACTATGAAGAAATATCTGAGACTGGACAGTTTATAAAGAAAAGAGGTTATTAGGTAACAGTTTTGCAGGCTGTGCAAGGAGCATGGTGTTCATCCATCGATTCCATTTCTAGTGGGAGCTTTTGTGCTGAGACAAAACATGGCAGAGAAGGTCAAAGGGGAAGCAGGCATGTATAAAGAGGGACCAATCCAGAGGCATCCTGGCTTTATAACAACCCACTTTTGCCGAAACTGATAAATTCCTCTGAGATCCAGTCAAATCTCACAAAAGTGAACGCACTACTGTGAGAAAAAAGCAAGGCTTCCATCAAGAACTTATACCTAGGACCCAAACACCCCCACGAGGTCCCTCACCTCCCAACACTACCGCACTGGAAATTGCATTTCAACAAGATAATTGGTGGGTGCACACAAACCATGTCTAAACCATAGCATACCTCATGTCAGATCCATAACACATTATAAGGATGATCATTTTGCTGGTGAATAAACTGAGATTTCAAGAAGTAAAATCATTCAAGACTTCATGGGTAGTTGTTACTGGTCAATCTAAGATTTAAATAATGGCTTTCAAGTTTGAAATATCATCAATTTAAATACTATGCTACTTAAATGTCTGGTGAAGTTGAAAATAATCTACTTTGGCATAGAAACCAAGTCTTGAGGGATGAAATATCAGTATTGCTAAGGCCTTTTCTTTTCCAGCCAGAAGATAAAGGACTTTAAGAAGGGGAATTTGTTTTATGATTTACTGTTTTTATGATTCCCAGCATCTTTCTCAGAACCTTTGGCATCATAAGTGTCCCATGTTTATATAAATGCATAAACAACGTTTTCACTGAGGAGATTTATCCCTAATGGTGGCTAAATCATAGACCCTCAGGTTATTTAGATCTCAACAGCAACAAAGATCCAGTGGAAAGAGCCTAAGCTTCACATCACTTCTCTTGAATTCTGGCCCGACCACTAGCTAGCCATGTCCAAGTTCCTCTGCCATTATGAATTAGATTTTCATCTCTGTAAAATGGGGTCAATGTCTCTTGTCTGTTAAGGGTGTTATGAGAATTAAATGCGCAGCCTATATGGGCTCTTGATATATATAAGCATCCAGGTGGTTCCTTTCCTCCTTCCCCTTTCTTTTTTACCCTTCTCCTCAGCACAGCCAGTCATGCCCAGTTATTTCTTATCAAGCAGATTAGCAAAATAATTTGAACCTTCATGCAGTTGTAAATAAGTGGGCTGCATCTTCTGATGACACAGCATTAGTGTGCAAATACTGCCTGCTCTTATCTGACCATGGACCACTCGTGATGGATGGACTTTGGTTAGATTCTGGGAGAACCTTCAAAAAGCTCAATAGTCAGGGATCCTGCTCTCCAATGACACATAGCCTGGTAGCCAAAGTAAGGTGATTTATTTCAACGTCTAGAATAAACGAGAGAAGTAGATGGAGTTAATTAGTTGCATAGCCAGGGAGGAAAAGTCTCACTGGAGTGTTGGACAATGGTTTTGTGGGAAAGAGAGACATCAGGCTGTGTCTTGAGGGCATGTGTGGTTAAGGAGAGGGCAGATAAAGAACCTAAATAAAGCTAAAAATTACCTGTCATCAATGAACTCTAACAGCCTCAATGAAAATCAGCTTTAAAAGACCAAATAATTATCAGTGATTAACCTTCATAGTCAAGTGTTTCACATTATCCAGTTCCATATGGATTACTTTAAAGCAGCCATAGGTCTGGTGTAAAGTACATTTGTTAGGAATGAGATTGAGACTCCTTCCCCCTCCAAGACAGGCCTCATGATCCTGAAAACATCATCTGTCTCAAGTCAATATCTCTTGTGGAATAATCCGATGGGCAAAAATAGAATAGACCTACATTTCCTTGAAAGACAGTTTGTAAGTCGTGTTTTCTAGAAGCAAGACCACTCTAGGGATCTGAATGAAGTGAGAGAAGCAGAATGGAAAAGAACAGCGGTTCAAACAAGGCTGAGTTATCAGGGAAGTCTGGCCTTGCCTAATTTGAGTGGGGTGGTCAGAGAGCGTGGTCAGGAGCACATAATGTTAATGCAAAAATTCCACTTTGTGGAAAGCTGACCAGACGCTGTGTCATCCTCTCAGTTAGCTGTGAATGCTCCAGGGTTTGTGTGTGAGTGGGTGGTCTCTGGTGCTCCTGAAAACTTCGAGGCTTGTCTCAATTCTTGACAGAAAGTTCTGTGGTGTAAACCAGCTTTCTTCAGTATTTACAGCAGCTGGGTGGTGATGCCCCAAAGAGTAGAGAAAGTCTACGTAGGACACCAAAACATATGCTCCATCCTTCTCTTCTAATCTCTCCAATTCACTTGATTCTCATATTACGTCCACTCTATCCAAGTGTAGGCTTTCTAGGATTCTCTGGGCACAAAACCTCAAGGAACTTATTAGAAAGTAAGTGGGAGAGATTGAAGCCTCTCAAGATTACAACTGCTATTCCTCGCCTCCCTCCACCACTCTCGGTAGGTCTGGCTTCCACTCAGTCAGCATTTCTCTTGTTCAGATTACTTTTCTTCTGTGGTGACCCAGACACTAATCTGTGAGGTAAGAGGTGGGAGTCTCCAATGTTCATGCACTTAGTACACTGTGTTTGCTGTATCGGCCCAGCTACAGTAGCAGCTGGGCCTGGGAGCACCATGAGATGCCATCCTACGATACCAGAGGATGAGACACATCACCCTTTCTGCCTTTGCCACGAATCCGCACCATTCTCAGGGTGGAAGGAGTTCCACGAAACCGGCTTGCTACCAAATGATCGGTTGTTCTCCAAGAAAGATGGACTCATCCGGGGGCTGACAACGGTTCTTTCTGGCTGACGTGTCAGAACTGAGCAAGGTTAGTGGCTACATGAGTCTTGATGTGAGGGAACGCATGCTATTAAGGCCAGCGCAGTCTGCACCTCTCCCCCCCCCCCGTGTCAGCGGTGTTCATGAGCCTGTCTGAAAGCCAAGGGATGTCAAAGAACAAAGCCTAGCTGGCATCAACCCACACATTCCTGACACTTGGCTGTTTAGCGACTGTTCCGTCGTGGATGTTTTCAGTCTTTCAGAGAACTCCTAAATAGGGCTGGGGTAAAGCAGCAGTCCATTTTCAGCTGGGACACACTTGCTGAGCTGACCCGTCTGTGAACCAAGCTGGAGTGTTTGCCTTATTTTTCAGCTGGTTATGGGGAATCCCTCATTAGGCTAAAGGTGTGAATTGAGGGAAAATCATTGGGGTAGCAATGGCTCACATGGATGCCTGAGCCACTTGTTCCTGAAGCTTGGGTCTTTCCTTTAGATAACTTTCCGATTTGGAGTTATAAGACACATGTGAAGATTTGTTACTTAGGTGTATTGCACGAAGGTGAGGGTTGGGCTTCTGATGGCTCCATCCCAGACCCCAGGGGGGAGCATGGAACCCAGTGGGTGGTTTTGTATCCTCATCACCCCTTCCCTTCTTTAGCGGTGCTCAGTGTCTGTTGTTCCCATTCTTGTATCCCTGTGTGCTGAGTTTTTAATGTTGCCTTATGAATGAGAACATGAGGTATTCCATTTTTTTTGGTTTCTCTGAGCACTTAGAATGTTGGTCTCCAGCTGCATCCATGTTGCTGCGAAGGACATGATTTCATTTTTCTCTATGGCTGTGTAGTATTCCATAGTGGATATGTACCACACTAAAAAAAAAATCCAGTCCATGAACAACGGACTTCTGTGTTGGTTTCATGTTTTTGCCATTGTGAATACTGCTGCAATGAACATACTAGTATAGGTGCCTTTTTGGGTTTGTTTGTTTGTTTCATATGATACACTTTTATTGCAGACTGGATAAATTACGTGAGAAGAAAGAACAGAATGTAATCTGTATTAAAACATAAGGACCTTAGTTAAAGTGTTTACATTATATACCTCTTTCTTCCATAATTTATGTTTTCTATTGCTGCTGTAACCATTTGCAACAAACTTAGTGGCCTAGAACAGCATATATAAATTATCTTTCAGTTCTTAAATGTATCTCATTTGCCCCAAATCAAATGTTGGGCAGAGCTCTGTTCCTTGTGGAGACTTAGGGTCAATGTATTTATTTATTGCCTTTTTCATTTTCTAGAGATCAAGTTAATTCCTTGATTTATGACCACATCCCTCCATCTTCAAATCCACCAATGGTCAGTAGAGTCTTGATTATGTTTCATACTCTAATCCTCTGTTTCCTTTTCTTGGTGTTTTAAATTTTTTTTTTTTTTTTTTTTTTTAGTTGGAGTCTCACTCTGTCGCCCAGACTGGAGTGCAGTGGCCGCTCCCAGCCACCGCAACCTCCACCTGCTGGGGGCTCCGGTGATCCTTCCGTTTCAGCCTTTCAAGTAGCTGGAACTACAGGCACGCGCTACCACGCCCGGCTAATTTTTGATTTATTGTAGAGATGAGGTCTCGCCTGCCCCGGCAGGTCTTGAGCCCGGGGGCTCAGGCAATCCACTCACCTCAGCCTCCCAAAGGCACGGGATTACAGGCTGAGCCACCGAGCCTGGCTAAAAAAAAAAAATTATTTTAAAGGTGTGGGGAACAATTCAAGATTAGGTATACAAGTGGTCATGATTGTACAGGTAAAGTTTGGACTTCCCTTTAGTTCCCATTTCATCTGGTTTGAGATTGGGAATCTTTATTGTTCTGTGCCACCCTGGCAGTTTCCAGTTACTGCTCATCCCTTTCTTATAGCATTATGGTATGTTCGAGGTCTGCTTATGAGTGAAAACATGTGGTACTCAGTTCTTTGTTTCTATGATAAATCACTGATTAGTATATACTCTAAATCCATCCAAGTTGCTGCAAAGTCCATACATTTGTCCTCCTTGATGGCTGCATAATATTCCATCGTGTCTATGTACTACATATTTTTATCCAGTCCACTTTCAATGGGCAGCACGGTTGGTTTAAGGTTTTTGCTATTGTGAATAATGCTGCAATAAACATGAGTGTGCAGGTATCTTTTTTGTAGAATGATTTGAGTTCCTCTGGGTATATTCCCAGAAGGGGGATTGCTGGGTCATATGGAAGGTCAAGTTCTAGTTCTTTCAGAAATCGCCGCAGTGTTTTCCATAGAGGATGCACTACTTTGCATTCTCACCAGCAGTGTGGAAGTGTTCCTTTTTCTCCACGGCCTTGCCAACATCTGTTGTTGTTTGTTTTATTAATAATGGCCATTCCTACTGGGGCTATGTGGTGTCTCGATGTGGTTTTGATTTGCATTTCTCTGATGATTCTCTGATGATTAGTGAGACTGAGCACTTTTTCATGTGTCTGTTGGCTGCCCATGTATTTTCTTTTAATAAGTGTCTGTTCACGTCTTTTGCCCACTTTTTAATGGAGCTATTTATTTATTTTTCCTTTTGGCAGGTTTGAGTTCCTTGTAGATCCCGGATATTAAGCCTTTGCTAGATATACAGTTGGCAAATACTGTTTCCCATTCTGTGGGCAGTCTTCTTGCTCTCTTGATGATTTCTTTTGGTTTGCAGAAACTTTTCAGTTTGAGATGTTCCATTTGTCTATCTTATCTCTTATGGCATGGACATCTGGGGTTCTGATCAGGAATTGGTTGCCTATTCTGATTCCCATAAGGGTGTCTACTGTGTTTTCTGAGATTCTTATAGTTTGAGGTTTTACATTTAGGTCTTTGATCCATTCGGAGTTGATGATTTTTCTGTCCGTTGATAGGTAGGGGTCCTGTTTCAATCTTCTGCATATGATCAGCCAGTTTTCCCAGCACCACTTACTGAGTAGGTTCTTTTCTCTCCAGTGGTTGTTGGTGGAGGCTTTGTCAAAGATGAAGATGCTTGAGAAATTGAGGTTTTGCTTCTGGAATTTCTGTCCTGTTCGATTGGTCTATAAGCCTGTTCTGGTACCAGTATCAGGGTGTTTTGATTATTATAGCCATGTAGTCAAGTTTATAGGCTATAAGTGTGATACCACCAGCGCTGTTTTTTTTTTCTTTTTTGAGTTGGAGTCTCACTCTGTTACCCGGGCTGGAGTGCAGTGGCATGCTCATGGCCACCCCAGCATTGACCTACTGGGCTCAGGCAATCCTTCCTCCTCAGTCTTCCAAGTAGGCGGAACTACAGGCATGCGCTACCATGCCCAGCTAATGTTTTTATTTATGTGGAGATGAGGTCTCAGCAAGTTGCCCAGACTGTTCTCGAACCCATGGGCTCAGGCAATCCCCTCACCTTGGCATTCTAAAGTGCTGGGATTATAGGCTTGAGTCACCGCACCTAATCCGCTGTTTCTTTTGCTGAGGATTGTTTTGGCTATTCGTGGCCATTTATATTTCCATATGAATTTCTGTATTGTCCTTCCCAGGTCTGAGAATAATGGTGTCCGTAGTTTAATGGGTATTGCGTTGAATCTGTATGTTGCCTTTGGTAGGATGGGCATCTTAACAATGTTGATTCTAGGTAGGGAAATTTATGTTTCTTTAGATATATTCCCAGAAGTGAGGTTGCTGAGTTGAATAAGAACTCTACTTTTAGTTTTTTGAGGAATCTCCAAACTACTTTCTACAGAGGTTGAAATAGCTTACATTCCCACCAACAGTGTGCAAGTGTTCCCTTTTCTCTGCAACCTTGCCAACATCCGTTGTCTTTTGACTTTTTAATAATAGCCATCCTGATTGGTGTGAGAGTGTATGTCATTGTAGCTTTGATTTGCATTTTTCTGATGCTGCGAACTTTTTCATTTTTCCATATGTTTATTGGCACCCTGAACTTTAGCCAACCAGGTGAGTCACTCCCAGATCCATGACCCATACAGACTGTGAGATAATATTTATTGTTTTATGCCACTAAGTAATTTGCTATATAGCAATAAATAACTAATATAGAAAAAATGTCTTTGGAGACCCCAGATCACAGGATTCTTAAAATGTGATCAGTGTGGGTCCCAAGTCTTTGTGGGCTTATTTCTCATGGTGTAGATATAATGTGAATCTTACCAAGACATCTCAAGTCTTTATCACATTTCAGTTAACACGATGCCACTAATACAATGCACTAACGGGGTATATTTTGGAATTTGATGATCCATTAAGCAACAAGAGATTTAACATAGACATTCCATTCTATTGCTTTTTAGTCTCCTTATCTGTGAATAAGAAAAATAATACATTTTCTAGATCAGTAGCTGCATACCAGGTATGTAAGACTGTGTTCATCCACTCTAGCAAAGTTACAAAACCTTGCATAAGAGCTGCAACTGGTTGTGATAATTTACTGTCACCTGTCTTTACTCCATCTGGTAGCATAAACCACCTCATATTTTGTTGTGTTTTCTGGTGAAAAATGATAAACAATTCAATAGCATTTGTTGTGTGACATTAAAAATTGGCACACTAACATCTTAGCCTAACAAGTAAATGAGATTACGGGGCAAAATAAAACCAAAATATAGCATCGCATATGCTGATTTTCTGATTTTAATATTTTGAGATTACTAATATGTCATGCATTATGTACTTCATAGAGTTTGAAAGCAAAATTTAATTGCATAAAATCCTTCTTAAAACTCTGTGCTAAGTCATTTTGTTAGGGCTTCTTGACAATAAATTTATCCTACTGGAAAAATGTTTGTGCTATTAATATCCCTTGGGAGAAGTGGTAATCTGGGAGTTCATCATAAACACTGGGCATTTTGGGCGTAAATACAGCTAGAAGAGTGAGAGATCATTTAAATCAATGCTGCTCTAAAGATACAGTTTAATGGCGGTCAAACAAGCAAACAAGCAAACAAAATGTACTTCAATCAGACCACAACGTATGAAAACAAAACAAAGATGGCAACTCTTATTTAAATTCCACAACAATAAGTAGGATAAGAAATCATGAAAACATTTGGTTCAGATGAGAAGCTGTGAGGACAACGAAGAAACATGAGAATTATTTAAATAAGAAATGGAATTGCTGGGCATGGTTGTTCATGCCTGTAATCCGAGAAGTTGGGAGGCAGAGGCAAAAGGATTGCCTGAGCTCACTGGTTTGAGATCAGCCTGGGCAACATGATGAGATCTCGTCTCTACAGTAAATCAAAAAATTAGCTGAGCATGGTGGCACACACCTGTAGTTCTAGCTACTTGGAAGGCTGGCCCAGAAGGATCACTTGAACCCTGTAGGTCCAAGCTGTGGTGACTGTGAGAGGTCACTGCACTCCTTCCTGGGTGACAGAGTGAGACTCAGACTCAAAAAAGAAAAGAAAAAAAAGAAAAAGAAAAGAAATGGAATTTTAGCAAAGTTAACTGATTAATATCTGACAAGATAAATCATAGAATTTTAGTATCAATGTCTTTGTTTTCTGGATTGAAAACTGAGATCAAAGTGGAATGGGTTGTGTACTTAGACAACAGCCTTATTAAGTGGGAAAACAAGATGATATCTGGTTTCCTAGTGCGGTACTGCCTTCTCTGTTTTGTTATCAGAAGGTGGTTTAAAACAATAGAAGCAATCACAGGTTAAGGCAGGCCATGCATGGTATTTCCTTGGCAAAGTAATTATCTTAGTAGTCTTCCTCTGAGTGAGTTTTTGGTTGCTATCCTGAACAAGTAATTTGGGCCAAAAAAATCTTTTAGGTGCAATTTTAAACAATTTTATTAGGTTTAATTGGCATATAATAAATTGGACATGTTTCAAATGCATAATCTGATAGTTTTTGACATGCATATACCTGTGAAACCATCGCTGTATTCAAGATAATGAACTCCTTAGCAATCATTCCCAAAGAATATTCCTGTACTTTGGTAATACCTTCTTCTTGTCTTTCCCTTCCCCTCCCTGTTTCCAGGCAACTATATCACTTCAGATAAGTTTGCTTTTTCCACAGTTTTATGTAGAGAGTACAGTACAAACACTGTTTTTGTTTGACTTTTTTAACTAAACATAATTATTTTGAGATGAATCCATCCTGTTGCCTGTGCAATGAATTATTTCTACTTATTGCTGAATGGTATTCTATTGTATGGATGTACTGCAATTTGTTTATTCATTTTTTTTTGGTTGGATATTTAGTTTCAGTTTTAGGTGATTATAAATTAACTGGTTGTAAATATTAGTCTATAGGTCTTTGTGTGGCTGTACACTTTAATTTCTTTAGTGAAAATTTCTAAGAGTAGAACACCTGAATCATATAGCAGGTATATATTTAACATTTTAAAGAGTGTTCATATTTTTTTTCAAAATTGTACCATTTTACATATCCACCAGCAGTGTTTGTGTTTCTTCACATCCTCGCTGGTGAAAATGTACTTTGTGATTCAAAGTACTAAACTCCATGATTTTAGACATTCTAATGGATCTGAAGTGGTAGCTCATTGTGGTTTCAACTTGCCTTCCTCAATGACAAATGATTGTGATTATACATTCATGTGTGCTTTGCAATCCATATATCTTCCTGTGTAAAAGATCTATTTAAATATTTTGTTCACTTTTAATGTTATATTTCTGGTTTTCTTAGTGTCGAGTTTGAAGAGTTCTTTGCATATTTTGAATCTAAGTTCTTTATCATGTATATGTCTTGATAATGCTTTCTTCCAGTATGTGGCTTGTCTTTTATTATCCTAATGCTGTATTTTGAAGCCAATAAATCCATAATTTTAATGATATCAAATTTATAATTTTTCTTTTATTTTCTTCTATTCATATTTTTGATGTTGCCTAAACCAAGATCACAAAGATTTTTGTACTGTAGTTTCTTCCAGAAATTTTATTAAAGATTTTATATTTGAGTATAATTTATTTTATGTTTTAAAAATTTTTGTTTATGTTGCAATGTATAGATCAACAGATGCAGTGAAAATGGAACACTTACACACTGTTGGTGGAAATGTAAATTAGCACAACTTCTGTAGCAAACAGGTGGTGATTTCTCCAAGAACTAAAGGTCGCTCTACCATTCAATCCAGCAACCCCAGCTTTCCATGTCTATCCAAAGGAAAATAAGTTTTTGCAAAGATGACACCTGCACTTGCATGTTTATTGCAGCACAAGTCACCATTTCAAAGACGTGGAATCAACCTAAATGTCCACCAACTGATAAGTGGATAAAGAAAATGTTATATGGAATACTTTTCAGTCATAATGAAATAACTTCTCTTGTGGACATTTGGATGGACTTGGAGGCCGTTATCCTAAGTTAAGTAACAACGTAGGAGTGGAAAACCAAAACCACATGTTCTCACGTATAAGTGCGGGCTAATCCAGGGGTCTGTAAAGGCATATAGAATAGTACAACGGACTTTGAAGAGGAGAAGAGGGTCAGGGAAATTAGGGATGAAAATTTGCCTTTTGGGAACAGAGTGCATTAGCGGGAAGGATGGGTACACTTAAAGCCCAGACTTCTTCAGCACTATACGATACATCCATCTAACCAAAAATCATTTGTGCTCCTAAAGCTATTGAAATTAAAACAAACAAGCAAAAAACACAGATTTTTATTCAGGGGAGAAAAGTCCCATTTGTGTACAAATGTTTGCAATTGTACCATTTGTTAAAAGACTACCCATTTTCCTCAGATTTGTTTCTGAACTTTTGTCAAAGATCAATTGACCAAATAGGTGTTGGTGTATTTATGTATACTATCCTGTTCTCTTAGTGTGTTTGTCTATTTTGACGTGGCTATCACACCTTGATTATTGTATTCTGCATAAATCTTGAAGTAGAATGTTGTTTGCCTCATCTTTTGGGATTATCATTTTTTTTCTTAATCTGATATGGTGAATTATATGAATTCATTGTCAGCCTTGCATTTTTTTGTGTTATCCTTTTTATATATTGTTGAATTACATTTATTCAAATTTTGTTAAGAATTTTTGTATTCATGCTAAAGAAAGAAATTGCTCGGCAGTTTTCTTGTCATGTCTTTGGGTTTTTTATGAAACTACAGGTAGTTTCATTGGATGAGCATATACTTTTTTTTCTTTTTTTAATATTCTACAAGAGCTTGTGTAAAAATGGTGCTATTTATATCTTAAATGATTAGTAGAATAACTTGTAGATATGAGCCTGTAGGTTTATTTGTGGGAAGTTTTAAACTGTAGATTCAATTTCTTTAATTAATGTAGGGCTATTCAAGTATATATTTATTTATTTATTTATTTATTTTATTTATTTATTTTTTGAGTTGGAGTCTCACTCTGTCACCCAGGCTGGAGGGCAGTGGCCACTCCCGGCCACCGCAGCCTCAACCTACTGGGCTCCGGCGATCCTTCCGCCTCAGCTTTCCGAGTAGCCGGAATTACAGGCATGTGCTACCATGCCCAGCTGATTTTTTGATTTATTGTAGAGATGAGGTCTTGCTGCCCAGGTGGGTCTCGAACCCGCGGGCTCAGGCAATCCACTCACCTCAACCTCCCAAAGGCAGGAGATGACAGGCTGAGCCACTGAGCCCGGTTTCTATTTATTTTTAATGAGCCTTGATGATTGTGTCTTTAAAGGAAATTGTCATCTAAGTTGTCCAATTTGTTGTCAAACATCTGTTCATAATATTCTTTTGTTATCTTTTTACTGTGCCTAGAATAAGCAACGATGTAAGCGCCACTTATGGTGTTGGTAATTTCTCTTTTTTTCTGACTTCATCTCACTACAAGTTCATCAGTTTCATTGCTTTTCTAAAAATACAGCTTTTGGATTTATTAATTTTTCTCTGCTTTTAATTTTTTATGGATTTCTATGACTACTACTATAATTATGATTGGCTTTGGAATTCATTTGGTCGTCTTTTTTTGTTTTTATTTTGTTTTGTCTGAGAAAGCTGAAATCATGGACTTTACAGTTTTTTTCTTTTCTAATGCTGGTGCCAATGCTATAAAATTTTCCCTGCTTGAGATACATTCCATAAGTTTTAATATATTAGCTTTTCATTTCTAATTTGACATATTTTCTAATTTTCCCTTTATTTCTTCTTTACCAAATAGATTATTTAGAATTGTGTTATTTAGGTTTTGAATATTTGAGGATATTCAAAACATCTTTTAAAAGTTTTTTAATTTAAAGATGTGGGTACAATTCAGGGTTAGGTATGCAAATGGTCATTATGCAGGTGCCCTTGTGGATGAGGTGTGCCCCCCTTCCCCTGGCAGTTTCCCACTACTGCCAATGCCTTTCTTGTAGTATTATGAGAGTTGTTCAAGGTCCACTTATGAGTGAGTACATGTGATACTTGGTTCATTTCTGTGATACATCACTCCTTATTATAGCCTTTAAGTCCATCCGAGTTGCTGCGAAGTTCATCATTTTGTCCTCCTTTATGGCTGTATAATATCCCATCGTGTATAGGTACCACATTTTAAAAATCTAGTCCAGTTTCAATGGGCAGCATAGTTGGTTCTATGTTTTTGTTATTGTGAATAATGCTGCAGTAAACATGCGTGTGCAGGTATCTTTTCCATAGGGTGATTTGAGTTCCTCTGGGTATATTCCCAGTAGAGGGATTGCGGGGTCATATGGAAGGTCGATTTTTAGATCTTTTAGGAATTGTCACCCTGTTTTCCATAAAAGCTGTACTACTTTACACTCCCACCAACAGTGTAGAAGTGTTCCCTTTTCCCCACATCTACTCCAGCATGTTGTTTTTTGAGTTATTGATGATGGCCATCCTGACTGGAGTTAGGTGTTATCTCAGTGTGTTTTTAATTTGCATTTCTTTGATGACTAGTGAGACTGAGCATTTTTTCATGTATCTGTTGGCTCCTCATATGTCTTCTCTTGAGAAGTGTTTATTCATGTCTTTTGCCCGCTTTTTAATGGGCTGTTTGTTTTTTTCTTTTCAGCGCATTTGAGTTCCTTGTAGATCCTAGATGTTAGGCCTTTGTCAGATATGCAGTTGGCAAATATTTTTTCCCTGTCTGTGGGCTGTTTCCCTACTCTTTCAATGGTTTCTTTGGCTTTGCAGAAGCTTATCAGTTTGATGAGGTCCCACTTGTCTATCTTATCTCTTAAGACATGGGCACTTGGGGTTTTCAACAGGAATTGGTTGACAGTTCCAATTTCCATAAGGGTGTCTCCTGTATCTTCTAAGATTCTTAAAGTTTGAGACTTTATGTTTAGGTCTTTGATCCATTTAGAGTTGATTTTTGTGTATGGGAATAGGTAGGAGTCTTGTTTTAATCTTCTGCATGTGGTCAGTTAGTTTTCCCAGCACCGTCTTTTTTGTTAATTCTTTCTCATTTAATTCTGTTGTGATCAGAGAACATATTTCCTGCGATTTGAATTTTTTAAATGACATTGAGATTTATTTATCATCCTGAATTCTAAATGTTTGAGAGTTGGTGACAGTCAACATTAAGATCTAGCTGCTAAATATTCCATGTGCCCTTACAAATAATACATATTCTGCTATTATTGGGTGGAGTAATCTATGTCAGTTAGTGCACAATTGTTAATGATGTTGCTTGAGTATTCTACCATGTGCAGAAAAGAGTTAGCATAGAAGAACTGAAACTACCTATCCTTAAAAATTATTGAAAGGTTAGTTATTGACTAGTATCTGGGAAAGTTATCGACTTTCACTCTGAACATAACTGACTTAAATCTTTCTCTAGTTAGTCCAATATCTGGTATTCTTCAGTGAAAGCTTTGGTTACTTTTTTTTCTGCGAACATATTTTGTTTCACATTTTACTTTATTTTTCTGAAAACTGAACATTTTAAACAGCATAATGTTTTATATCTGGAAATGATCCTTCTTTCCGTGTTTGTTGCTGCTGCTTATTGTGGGGTTTTTTTGTTTAGTGAATTTTCTTATCTAATTCTGTAAAGTGTGCACTCTTTGTCATGTGTAACTACTGATGTCTTGCTTCGTTTAGTTAGTCTCTAGTTGACAATTGGGCAGAAATATACCTGAACGTCTGGAACCATTTAGTTTCAGTCTTTTTGGAGGGGCCGTGTATATGTGTTGGGGCATGTCTTCGTTCAGTCAGCTGTCTTTCAGCTCTGCCTTAGCTTTTACTTTTTGCTTGCACAAAGCCTCGAAGTCAGCTAAAGGTGTGAACCTGAAGCCTTCTCAAATCTTTCTTGAGCATAACCTGTGTATCATCCTAGGAATGCACACAGCCTTATGCACATATGTGACTGTCTAGATTCCTGGGAATATGTTAGAGTTTTCCAAGGACCCTATAGACATATCATTTCCCAGCCTTTCCTCAAGTTTTTGATTACTCTATATGTCCAGGCTACTATCCATCACCTTAGGCAGCTATGAAGTTAAAACATTTGCCTGTACATGATTTTGACCAACACTACCTTTGAGAGGCTTTCACACTGGGAAAGTGTGAGCTTCTTCCTAGTTAATGCCTTGTTGGACAAAACAAACAACAACAACAAAAAAACATGTTTAAAGGTCCTCATACAACCATCTTTACTGACATCACCATATTCCTTCTAATTTTTTATTGGATGTCAGACACTGTAAATTTTACGTGTTAGGTGCTGGATATTTTAAATCTCTGTTATTCTTTAGCTCTGTTCTTAAGGCAGCTAAACTTAGAACTTATTTGATCTTTTTGAGTCATTATTTTAAGCATTTATTAAACAAGCCCAGGGCAATGTTATTTCTAGTGTTAATTCTTCCTCAACACCAAGACAAACCTTTACTTAGAACTCTACTCAAAGTTCCATGATTCATAGTGTTTTCTTCTCCACTTGTCATGGACAGGGCTATACTTAGCTCTATGTAAGCTGCATGAACAATTCTCTTTATACTTTTTGTTATTTTTTTAAAAAAATAGTTTTTTAAATTTTATTTTAAGGATATGTGATTAAGTAGGCAAGTGCTCATCATACAGGTAATTGGGCCTCCCTTTGATTCCCACATCATTGTCTGGTTTGAGATCATGTACCCTTATTAATATTGTGTCCCTTCCCCCCCATCCCGGCAGTATCCCACTACTGTCAATCCCTTCCTTATAGTATTATGGGTTCACTTATGAGTGAGAACACATGGTATTCAGTTCTTTGTATCTGTGATAGATCACTGAGTATTATAGACTCAATCCATTCAAATTGCTGTGAAGTCCATAAGTTTGTCCTTCTTTTATGGCTGTATAATATTCCATTGCGTATATATACCACATTTAAAAAATTCAGTCCAGTTTCAATGTGCAGCATAGTTGGTTCCATGTTTTTGCTCTTGTGAATAGTGCTGTAATAATCATGCGTATGCAGGTATCTTTTTGGTAGAGTGGTTTGGGTTCCTTTGGTATATTCCTAGTAGAGGGATTGCTGGGTCACATGGAAGGTCAGTTTCTAATTCTTTTAGAAATCACCACACTGTTTTCCACTGAGGTTGCACTAGTTTGCATTCCCACCAGCAGTGTAGAAGTTTTCCTTTTTTTCCACATCTTCGCCAGCATCTGCTGTTGTTTGTTTTATTAATGATGGCCATTCTTACTGAAGTTAGGTGGTATCTCAAATTTGCATTTCTCTGATGATGACTGAGGCTGAGCACTTTTTCATGTGTCTGTTGGCTGCCCGTATATCTTCTTTTGAGAAGGGTCTATTCATGTCTTTTGCCCACTTTTTAATGGAGCCATTTGTTTGTTTGTTTTCCCTTTCTCCCTCTTGGAAAGTTTACTCACATGCATGTGTTTGCCAGTACTCAACTGAATCATTTAGAGAGTCTTCGAAGATGTTCTGAGTTTTCTGTGTAGCTCCCTCCTCGTTGGTTCTCTGATTTGTGGGCTTCTGAAGTTTTGGGTTCACTAGGCTCTCAGACTGCCGTTCATGGACACTGTAGGCTCTGACTGGGTTCTCCCCTCTCTCTGTAAGGTTGGTGCATGGTGTCAGGCTGGAAGCTGGGGAACTCATAGCACTTGATCCTTTGGATTTCTCTTTTTTTCACTTGTTATTAAATATTTTAGTACCATTGCATTATGTTTTCTTTTTTTGTTTGTTTTTAAAGCAGGTTTAGATTGCAGGGTGAATCTAGCTTCTACTATTCCTTCTTGACTGTAAACAAAAGTCCTAGATATAGTTTTAAAATTTGAGTGTCCTGGTCTTGTTTTCCTGTCTCTGTGTTCTGTTCTATCTTTTCTTTCTTAAATACATCTAGTCACCCTGACGCCACTAAGAGGACTTTTTGTCTGAGGTAGAATTCTTCAATTTTTTATAGAAGATTTTTAAAAGAAAATAACTAATAGTTATGCTTAGGGGTTTTTATCTCTTACTAAAATTGCATTTTCAACCACCATTATTCATGCCCCATTTAGCATTCAGAAATTGTTTCTCATATTCTGTACCTTCAAGGCCTCACTTTATAGTGAGTTATATTTCAGAGTATATGCAATGGGTACGTATCTCAGTAAAATTTATTTTTTTTCACTTCTGTTTATGTACTGATAGCAATGGATTGTATATATTTATTTTTCTTTTTTGGCTTTTCAGAAGAAACAAAAGTGGCCAATTCAAAATTCTGATTTTATTTTGCCACTTGCACTATGATTGGTTTTTTTCATCCTTTATAAAGAGACATGTTCCCTCTCCCAATGTCAGTGCTTTCACCAATGGCTGTCCTATAGGATGTCTAGAAATTCAGTTTGAATTATTAAAGAAGATACATAGAATGCATACTGTGTAATATGTTAAAGACTGACAGAGAAACTCCAACAGCCAGGGAATCTGAGCTTGGTAATTGTAGTCCAGCCCAATGAAACACACAAGGAATACAATGAAATCCGCATTGTTCAGACAATGTCAAAGCTCTTCAATCAAATTGTGAAATGTTCCATACTACTCTTGGAGACTTATTTAGATTAAGTAGTAGTGGTACTATTTCTTGTTCTTATTTCACTTAATACAAACATGACAAAATCATGAACATTTATTCTTATCAACTGTAATTTATTTTATCTTTTGATATTTCAATTTCTTCTAGAAAAATTATCATTTTGAAATACACTCTGACCCTGAATTGTATCCCACATCTTTATAATTAAAAATACACTGTATTTTTCTCTCAATAATTTCTGAAAATTATTTGCAACGGCATATAGGATCAAAATTCAAAGTTATTCTGAAGAAATTTTACTTGACTTAGATTTTAAAATATCATTAGTTTCAATACAATTTGTCTAAGTCTGTTATATAACTGATATCAAGTCTCGCAAGCACAATTTCTTATGCAATTTAATAATCCCTTCTCTATGATTTCATTTTCTATATACTTCACCTGTTTGCTAATAGAGTTATAAAATGTGAAAAGTGATTAATAAACACTATGTATTTGTTCCATTAAAGTAAAAACTAGCTTCATCTGGCAGAAAAAGAAGACTGCTATGTTACTAGGAAGAGATAAAATTTCAAACACATGTATATGTTACTTTTGTCTGATGTTTAAGCAATCAATATTTCTTGCAAAATGAATAATTGACTACTAAATTTAGAAAACATTTCAATATCACAATTTAAATTTTAAAAATATTTTTATTTTATATATATATATTATATATATATATATATAGAGAGAGAGAGAGAGAAAAGCAGAATACAAAAATGAATAGGACACCTCATCAACAAGAAGCAAAACTAATACCAATGTCACTCTTTAATAAACAACTGCTTCTAGGCCTGGGGAAGAAATTATATAAGATAAGTCTGAAACATATTGCACAAGAAAGTGTTCAAAATACTCATATAAATGCACTCACACAGGCACACACACTTCTTTATGGGGGTATATCAAAGGAGTATAGGGACCCCCGAAAGAGATCCCAATGGCCAAATGAAAAACTTGAGCAACAAAATTAATAGAGCAGTATTTGATTAGAGCCCAAAGTATTAAATAAAATCCATGAACACATACAGAGATAGCTAGAGAGTTAGGTAAGAGAGAAAAGGCAGCTCTTCCATGCAGAAAAATTTCAAGTAATTTACATAGACATTCTGAATTTTGCCCTCAATTTGGGGGAACATAACTGTGTTTTCCACCGATGTGGGCAGTGAGCACAGGACCATCTTCCAAAGGAGTAAAAAGAAAGAGTAACTTTACTGTTAAGACATCTGGAAAACACTAAAGCAAGTGCTCAAGGTCAACACCAACAGTTGCAAATCGTGATCATTGTGTGCACTCTTGATAGGATGTGATGAAAAGGGCCGTTATCTCTGAGTCTTCCTCCCAGTGCCAGATAACCCTGTCTTTGTAAGCTCAGCATGTTTTGATCATGGGATGTTTTATACATCATTTTATCAATGCGCCTCAAGACAGTCAAGGTCATCAACACAAGAAAAATTTGAGAAACTTGACACAGCCAAGAGGAGCCGAAGGAAACAAAACAACAAATTATAATATGACGCCCTGGATGGGATCCTGAAACAGAAAAAAGACATTTGTTAAAAACCAAAGAAATCTGTGTATAAAGTATAGACTTCTTTTACTAATGTATTATCATGGGTTGATTAATTGCAACACATGTATCACAGTCATATAGGGTGTTAATAATAGATAAAAGTGGGTGTAGGATATATAGGAACTCTTTTTACTATGTATAATTTATTTCTGTAAATCTAAAACTTCTAAAATTCAGTCTATTAAAATTTAATTTCCAGTATTATCTCCGTTTGAGTAATGTTGTCTATACCACTCTGGTACTCTCTGGATCTGGAATTTCAATTCTTTATTTTCTTCTTTATGTCATTATTTCTTTACTATATCTTTCTATATTTTTCATTTGCTATAGTTTCTAAATTTTCCTTAAAATGAAGTACATTACTTTCATTATTAAATAAAGCAGTAAATATATTTTAAAAATTCTTAAACACTTACAAAAAGCCTATTATTTGCTCTAATTTAAAAGTTGTTTTTAGAATACAGTGCATTATTCTTTAAAAAATAAATAATTTTGTTTTGCAACTTTTACTTATATTTTAAGTCATAAATCCACCACTATCTTAAGCATTTGATCGCCTCCAGCAATTCTTATTAGCAATCACATTAAGCAACTTCTCCATGAATTCATCTTGTCTCAAATGAAGAACTATAATATTAATTCATCTATGGTAAATTGGGCATTAGCATATATTGTAGGACATCTTTTTTATATTATACTTGACACTTGCAAAATTATGTATCCCAGCTTCTAATGGCACATGAAGTGACTTATCACGAATGAAATGGGAGTAAAAGTCTTAGGAAAGCTAAGTGTTGAACTCAAAGAGGATAGTCTATATGAGCAATTATTTAAATACTGCAAAAAAAAAAAAATACATCTAGTTAGTTAGACCAAGAATATTCGATGTTCTTAAGTCCTTGTGTTTACGTCTAGTAAAAAGAAAGTATGTTCATCTGTGTCAGACATTCATCTGAATTATTTAGAATGCCTGGCACACGACAGGTATTGTATATAATTTATTGGATAAATTGGTAGATATAAAATCATAATCATAGCTCATGTAGCAATGCAAGAATTTTCTGCCACAAGAGTAATCAGTAGCAAACATAAGTGTTAGTGTAAATACTCATTTTGAAGTAAAAACTAAGTGTTGATTGATCCTCAAAGCATCATTTATAATAATTATTATTATCATGCATTGAATGCCAATCAAGTCATAATGAAATTTTTACATATTTCTTAGGCATAAGGTCCACTTTTCTTGTTTTATGCAAATGTGTTTTTCCCCTGTGAATCTGATTTAAAGGAGAACATTAAATAACAAATTGAGCCCCACTCACATCAGATCTATGTGAACACAGGACTTTTCCTCTCAATAATTATTCTTATCTAAAAGTTTATTCTGAGGAACCCCGGTGAGAAAAAGAGACAGAGGTGCAACTCAAATGAATACTTTAGGATATTAATAATATCCATTTATATATTTCATACACTATCATTAGGACTTATAAATTCTCAAGTATCAATTATCCAAAATTTGATTATTATAAACCTCCCATTGCTGCCTATGTTAGTGATATTTAATTAATGTTTACTTTCACTATATTACCTTTTCTTTTTACAATTATGAACAAGGTTTGTAAAATTAAGATATCTGACACTCATATCTAGATATTTTCATAATTTAATATGCAGTTTTGAGCTAGGCACCAAATTAAGTGTTTTTGGAAGGTTGGCTTCTCAGAAAAATAGAAAAATTATTAATAATTATTTACTTTGTTTCCAGCAATGTTTTTAGTATTCTTCCATTACTAAATTTGTGTAAGATAAAATGTTCCACATAATAACAAAATGATTATACGGTAAGTTCAATTTAATAAGGTTAAGAAAATGTCCACTTAATGTTCTATTTTTTAAATGTAGAGTATATTTATTGCAATATTAATATTATATTCATACATTTTAGGTGAATATGAATCATTTTCCATATTGTATATTACCATTTTAAAGCAGTAACATTGTTGTTCTATTTAACTGATCATCTTTGCAGTGGCAATAAAAGTAAAATAGTTAAAACTGAAATTGTACCTCTTAAATTTATACAAATAAAAATAAATAGGATTGTGATTAGGTAACCTTAACGACTGAAGTCAAGTGAAGTAGATCCTTTTATAAGTAATGAAAAATAAGCAACCTTCAAATATGGAATCTAATTATAAGAAATTACAATTCTTGAGTACAAAAATCTGAGACATAGAAGACAAAAAGATAATAATTAAAAAAAATAAAACAAAAACTGGCTCTTTGAAAGGATAAACAAGATTGATGGTCCCCTAGCTAGACAGACCAAGAAAAGGAGCCCAAACCAACTCAATCAGAAACACAAAAGATGAAGTCTCTGACCCTGAAGAAATACAAAAGATGATCAGAGACTACTAGGTACACTTGTGTGGAAACAAACTTGAAAACCAAAATGAAATGGAGGACTTTCGGACCTCACACAACTTCCCCAGGTTGAAACAGGAAGAAATCGAGACCCTAAATAGACCAACAACAATCCTGGAAATTGACTATGACATAAGAAAACTACCTACAAAAAAAAAAAAAAAAAAAAAAGGCCCTGGACCAGATGACTTTCCAGAAGAATTCTACAAAACATACAAGGAGGAACTGATACAAATCCTCTTGAAAGCATTCCAGGCAATTGAGAAAGATGGAATTCTCCCCACATCATTTTATGAAGCTATCATCACATTGATACCCAATCCAGGTAAAGATCCAACAAGGAAAGAGAGCTACAGGTCCATATCTCTGATGAACATAGATGTTAAAATTCCCAACAAGATCCTAGCAAATCAGATTCAGCAATACATATCAAAAATCATTCACTACAACCAAGTAGGCTTCATTCCTGGGATGCAAGACTGGTTCAACATCTGTAAGATCATAAATGTAATTAAATACATCGACAGATGTAAAAATAACCCCACACGATTATATCATTAGATGTAGAAAAAACTTTTAATAAAATCCATCACCCCTTCTTAATTAAAAACCCTTAAACATCTAGGCATAGATGGAACATACCTCAAAATAGAAAGAGCCATCTGTGAGAAACCCATAGCCAGCATATTGCTAAACAGACAGAAATTGGAACCATTTCCCCTGAAAACTGGAACAAGACAAGTATACCCACTCTCACTCCTCCTGTTCAACATAGTTTTGGAAGTTCTAGCTACAGCAATCAGAGATAAGGTGATCAGGGATATCCAAATAGAAAAAGAGGAAATCAAGTTATCCTCTTTGTAGATGACATGATTCTGTACCTAAAAACCCAAGAGAATGTGTTGAATCTTCTTGAACTGATAAAAGACTTGGGCAACATCTCAGGGTATAAATTAAATGTGCAAAAGACAGTTGCATTTCTACACACCAATAATAAACAAACAGGAATCCAAATAAAAAACACAATTCCATTCACAATAGCCACACACAAAAAATGAAATACCTTGGCATCTTCCTAAGCAGAGAAGTGAAAGACCTTTACAATGAAAACTACAAAACACTGCTCAAGAAATCAAAGGTGACACAAACAAGTGGAAAAATATTCCATGCTTATGGATTGGAAGAATCAACATTGCTAAGATGTCCATTCTACCTAAGGCAATCTACAGATTTAATGCAATACCCATCAAATTACCGGCAACATTCTTCTCAGACTTAGAATCAGCAACACAGGAATTCATATGGAAACATAAATGACCATGAATAGCCAAAACAATCCTCAGGATTAAAAAAAAAAGTGGAGTTATCACACTCCCAGACTTTAAACTCTATTATAAAGCTAGAATAATCAAAACAACCTGGTATTGGTACAAGAATAGGCATATAGACCAATGGAATAGAATTGAGATTCCTGAAGCAAAACCTCAATTTCTCAACCAACTCATCTTGACAAAGCGTCCACCACCAACCACTGGGAGAGGAGAACCTATTCAGTAAATGGTGCTGGGAAAACTGGCTGACCACATGCAGAAGATTGAAACAGGACCCCTACCTAACCTCATACACAGAATTCAACTCTAAATGGATCAGAGACCTAAACGTAAAACCTCAAACTATAACAACCTTAGAAAATGCAGGACACACCCTTATGGAAATTGGAACTGGCAACCAATTCCTGATCAAAACACTAAATGCTCAGGCCATAAGAGATAAGATAAGACAAGTAGGGCCTCATCAAACTGATAGGCTTCTGCAAAGCCAAAGAAACCATCAAAAGAGCAGGGAGACAGCCCACGGACTGGGAGAAAATATTTGCCAACTCCATGTCTGACAAAGGCATAGCATCTGGGATCTACAAGGAACACAAACATGCTGAAAAAAAACAAACAGCCCCATTACAAAGTTCGCAAAATATATGAATAGACAGTTCTCAAAAGAAGACATATGAGCAGCCAACAGATACATGAAAAAGTGTTCAGCTTCACAAGTCATCAAGGAGATGCAAATTAAAACTATACTGAGATACCACCTAACTCCAGTCAGAATGGTCATCATCCATAACTCAAAAAATAACAGATGCTGGAGAGGATGGGCAGAAAGGAAACATTCTACACTATTGGTGGGAGTGTAAACTGGTACAGTCTGTGGAAAACAGTGTGGCGATTCCTAAAAGTTCAAAAAATCAAACTTCCATATGACTCCACAATCCCTCTACTGGGAATATACCCAGAGGAACTGAGATCGCTCTATAAGAAAAATGCCTGCACTCGTATGTTTATCACAGCATTGTTCACAATAGCAGGAACATAGAACCAGCCCTGCTGCCCATCAAAAGAGGACTGGATTAAAAAAACATGGTACATATACACAATGGAATATCACGCAGCCATAAAGAAGAGCAAAATCATGAACTTTTCAGCAACCTGGCTGGATGTAGAGTCTATAATAGCAAGTGATCTTTCACAGAAACAAAGAACTGAGTATCACATGTTCTCACTCATAAGTGGACGTTGAACAACTATGGTAATACTATAAGAAAAAAGATTGACAGCAGCAAGAAACTGCAGGGGTGTGGGAGGGCGGGGAGGTGGAATTGGCATTAGTGGAAATCTTTCTGGGGAAGGGAGGGCACACCTCATCGACAAGGATACCTGCACAATGAATATTTGTATACCCAACCTGAACTGTACCCCACAATTTTGAAATAAAAAGATTAAAAAAACCCTAAGACAAAACTTTCAAGTATGCTATCTTATCTATTTCTCCTTTAGTACTTTTAGATTTTTGAGGTGGTGCTATTGTATGCATTCAAATTAGGATCACATAGGTGTTCTTATATTGAGCTTTGTCATTATAAAATGCCTCCTTTGTCTTTAATAAAGTAATGCTTTTTTACTTAAAGTATGTTTTTCTGATATTAGCATTGTAATGACTGGTTTCTTTCCTTCTTTCTTTTGAGTCAGAGTATCACTCTGTTGCCCAGACTGGAGTGCAGTGGCACGCTCATGACCACTGCAACTTCCACCTTCTGGGCTCAGGCGATCATTCCACCTCAGCCTTCCAAGTAACTGGATCCATAGGCATGCGTCACCCTGCCCGGCTAATTTTTTTTTATTTACTGTAGAGATGAGGTCTCACCAAGTTACCCAGGCTGGTCTTGAACCTGTGGGCTCTGGCAATCCTCTCACTTCGGCCTCCCAAAGTGCTGGGATTATAGGCATGATATATTATGCTAATAATAGGGGAGACTGTGTGTGAGCTATCTGGTGCTTTCTATACTATTTTAAACACTTTTTGGTAAAACTAAAACTATTCCTAAATAATTTTATTGAAACAATGTGGCAGATAATACATAATTGCTTTCATTTTCTTTTCTTTTTTTTTTTTTTGAGTTGGAGTCTCACTGTGTCGCCTAGACCGGAGTGCAGTGGCCGCTCCCGGCCACCGCAACCTCGACCTGCTGGGCTCCGGCGATCCTTCCGCCTCAGCCTTCCAAGTAGCTGAAATTACAGGCATGCGCTACCACGCCCGGCTGATTTTTTGATTTATTGTAGAGATGAGGTCTCGCTGCCCAGGCGGGTCTCGAACCCGCGGGCTCAGGCAATCCACTCACCTCAGCCTCCCAAAGGCGCGGGATGACAGGCTGAGCCACCGAGCCCAGCTTCATTTTCTAATGATAAATGAGTCATACATTTTTTAGTAAAATAATTTTCCATGTTGAAATATTTATGATATGAGAATAATTTATATGTGCTGTGTGCTTCAGCAACTGAAGATCTACTCTGTAATTATTTTTTTCAACTGCTTGTTGTTCGTATACTCACTATTACAATGAAATTAAGAAGTTCTTTTTTAACACTTGAAAAGTAAAATAAATGCTAAAGAATTGCCTTTTATATGTCATCACTTTGTTGCAGAAAATGGAATACATAAGACAGAATTGCCCACAAATCTAAGACTCATCTCTAATTTCTGCTCTGTATTTACTGTCTTTAAATTAATGCAAATATGCAATTAAAAAATATATGGAAACCAATTCAGAAACATCTCTATAAATGATTGCCCAAATAAGTATAAATGATATGCTAAGAGATGAGATTGAGCTGAATTATTTAAAACGCTCAATTAAAAACCAGAAAAGGCAGAAAAAGACAGAAGTGAGGGTGGAAATGACAATGGGTAGGAGAAATAGAGCACAAATGCTATGAATAGAAAACAGTTACAAATATGTTAGATATTTCAGTATACCAGTATCACTTTACATGTGAATGGCCCAAATGCACCAACTATATGTTGTCTCTTAGAATAAAGATCTGAGGAAATAAAAAATATTTCCAAGAAAAATGAGATGCAAAAGACAAAATCTAAAGTGGTAAAGAGAAAACTGATTGATAACTGAAACTTGTATTTAGCTGTTCAGAAGTCACTGGTGATATCTGGATTAATAAATTTTGCAGAATCTTAGGGAGAAGTTGACTTGTACTGGGTTGAGGAAAGTGAGATTACTAAGTGGAATCAATGAATACATATTTCTGTGAATGAAAAATGAAACATCAGATAGCAGTTTGAAGAGGATTTCTGGTGAAAAACTTTGTTCCATTAATTTTTAACTTTGTGTTGTGTGAAATGATGCATACATAGAATATGTGTGGAAGAAATCAATATTATGTAGGACTCAAAATTCAAGACATACAATGACAGATGGAAGAATGTGATGAACTGAAGAGGGTTCTGAGCAGACATAGATTAATTTATACAAGTTATATAAGAAAATTGAGGAAATTCATTTCTTGACATGTTAAAGTTTTCAACAAAATATTTGATGTAGAGAGAATAATTCCATAACCTCCCCCATGTATGGAAATGGTTATGGAAGTATGATGAAGGTTCAAACCAGTCGTCATGGACATTTGGGCAGGAAGCTGACAGGAAACATGCAGACACTATTTCCCATCATATTGAAAACAGTTGGAGGTGGAGAACATGAATTTATAGAACAGTGTTTCTTGTGTAGGCTTAAATAAAGCATGGGCTTGGGTAAATAAAATTCGAAGGTTTCAGGCTGGTTCAAAACAAAACAAAACATTGCCACAGACAAACTAGCTACTTGCGAGTGACTGGGAATAGAATGTCTATTCACACAGCATTAATATTAGAAATGCAAATTTGAAATTCTGGGGGGTGGAGCAAGATGGCGATGGAACCAGTTGGAGTGTGAGAGTCTGCACAGGTGAGTGTGCATAAAGACGAATCTGCATCCATCTTTGTGAGCAAGTGGGTGAGCGAATGTCCAACTGAGGGGAGACATGAGATCAAGGACCCAAGACCTCCCTGTAGAAGCAGCTGCAATTTGCTGCTTCTCCTTTTTTCCTTCTCCAGTTCCCCTGATTCTGGGCAGCCTGCATCCAGTGATCTCCACACCCCTCTGGTATCACCATCATTTGCCCAGAGTGCACCATACTGGAGAGACAGAAGCTCTACCCCCTGCCACTGGATCAAGCATGGACATGTGTTGTCAGAGTGGGAGACCCAGCAGTGGCCAAGTTAGGCTGAAGCCTGGAGTTGCCCCTCTTCCATCAGAAATCCATGGGATATCTGACCCATGAGGGCAGCATTCTGAACAGTCTGCAGACTGAGAGTAGAGGGGAAGGGGGAGACTGGACCCCACTTCCTACCACCCACTCCCTAACACAAAAAACTTCAGGGGGGTGGGTGGGAGGGGGAGTGGGTATAAACTGGTAAAAAAAAAAAAGGAAAAGGAACCTGAAGCTTCAGAAATGGTCACAAGAGGGAGGTTTTTTTTTCTTTCCTTTTTTCTCTACTCTCACCACACATAGCTTTCTGTGAGAGACTTCTGATTTGACCTGCCCTTATTTCACCTTCTTTTTTTCTGCGTATGGGCATATTTAAGGGAGAGTGCGTCTTTGATTTTTTTGGTTGTTGTTTGGTTTGGTTTTGTTGTTTTGTTTAACTGTTTATTTATCTGCTCATCTGTGTATCTGTTTTCCGTCTTCTGATTCTTTCTCTTCATCTCCCTTTTGTCTCACTTCTTCCTTTCTCTATTCTTTCATTTTTCTTTCTTTTTTTTCTTTTGAATTAGAGTCTCACTCTGTTGCCCAGACTGGAGTGCAGTGGCACGCTCCCGGACACCGCAGCCTCGACCTGCTGGGCTCTGGCTATCCTTCCGCCTCAGCCTTCCATGTAACTGGAACTACTGGCATGCACTACCACGCCCAGTTAATTTTTTGATTTATTATAGAGATGACGTCTCACCAAGTTGCCCAGACGGGTCTCAAACCCGTGGACTCGGGCAATCCACTCACCTCAGCTTCCCAAAGCATGGGATTGCAGGCTGAGCCACCGAGCCCGGCTTGTTCTTTCCTTTTTCTTATCTCATTTTGGTTTCAGGGGGCATGTCTGGGCAGATTGTAAGGTGGTGGAAAGTGAGTTTCAGGGGGCCCAAGCACCTGTCAGTGGAGACTGCGGTCTGCAGATAGCTTCACCACAGCTTCCCCATTACATCTTAATCAAATCTCAAACTGGAGACTGTGATCTGCAGATAGCATCTGAACCACAGCTTCCCCGTTTCATCTTAATCAAATCTCAAACTGCAAAAAGACAATACAGCACCCCACCCACAGTCCGGCTTCAAAATTGGAAGGCAACTATGCTCACCACTAGACCTTCAAAACTGAACAAATCCAAAGGATCTACATCAGGAAGAATAGAAGATTGAGCAAGCAGAAGTGAAAGTTATCCATCCATCAATGACCAGTGGAATTAAAGAGGAGGAGAAAGGGGAGGGGAAACAATTATAAATGAAGAAGAATCAAAGGAAGAACACAGGTACCTCTGTTCTCCTGGGAAGACAACACTGGAGAATAGAGACTTTGAAACTCAAACGCTGAAGAGCCCCTGGGATACTGGTCTCAAATCACAAACCCAATATATCAAGATATTAATAGAGATACTGAATAGAAATGAAGAGAAACAAGAAAAAAGAATGAAGGAGTTGATAACTGAGATGGTGACAATAAAGAATACAGTAAACTGGGCACAGTGGCTCAAGCCTATAATCCCAGCACTTTCAGAGGCTGATGTGAGAGGATTGCCTGAGCCCACGGATTTGAGACCAACCTGGGCAGCTTGGTGAGATCTCTTCACTACAATAAATAAAAAAATTAGCTGGGTGTGGTGGTGTGCACCTGTAGTTCCAGCTCCTTGGAAAACTGAAGCAGAAGGTTCACCTGAGCCCAGCAGGTCAAGGCTGCAGTGGCCATGAGTGTGCCACAGCAGTCCAGTGTGGGTGACAGAGTGAGACTCCAATTGCAAAAAAACAAAAAGTAAAAGAACAGTAAATGAAATACATAACAAAAGGGCAAGCATGGAAAGCAGAATTAATCAAGTGAAGATAGAATCTCAGAGCTTGAAGACCAAAATATGAAACTAACCCAAACTATTAAAAACATAGAAAGGAAGCTTAAAATAATGGAACAAAGACTCCAAGAGATGTGAAATTATGTTAAGAGGCTGAACTTATGCCTGATTTGCATTTCTGAGGCAGCTAGGGAGACAGAGACCACCTTGAAACAAACATTCCACAAAATTATCGAACAAAACCCCTCTCATCTCATCAGACATGACCATTCAACACAAGAGATTCAGGAAACCCCTGGAAGGCATCACATGACAAGACCAACTCCTAGACACACAGTAATTCACTTACACAAGTAGGTTTAAAAGAAAAAATCCTAAAGGCAGTGAGAGAAAAGTCAGACTACCTATCAAGGAAGACCAATTAGAATAGCAGCAGGCTTGTCTACAGAAACACTGTAGACTAGAAAAGACTGGAGTGCAATCTTCAAAGTTCCAAGGGTAGACAAGTCAAACCAAGAATTACCTATTCAGCTAATCTAAGCTTGATCAGTTATGGAAAATTGAAATCTTTCCCAGCTATTCAATTCCTAAGAGTTTATGCTGCCTCAAAACTAGCTCTACTAGAGATGACTAAGAATGTATTAACCATAGAATATGAAATAAAAGATTGACCATGTTCTACCCAACAATCTAGGAAAACAGAGAATCAACACTACATGCATCATGACTGCAAAACTGAAAATACACACATATACCAACCAAAAATATCAAAAGAAAACCAGCAAATAAACAACATCAATAATAACAAAAACAAATAACTCCATAAGAGCCTCATGACAGGCATAAACTTTCACATCTCAAAAACCAGGCTGAACATGAATGGACTAAATGTATCACTGAAAAGACATAGAATTGCGCCGGGCTCAGTGGCTCAGCCTGTAATCCCATGCCTTTGGGAGGCTGAGGTGAGTGGATTGCCTGAGCCCGTGGGTTTGAGACCTGCCTGGGCGGTGAGACCTCATCTCTACAATAAATAAAAAAAAAACCAGCTGGGCATGGTAGCGCATGCCTGTAATTCCGGCTACTCGGAAGGCTGAGGTGGAAGGATCGCCGGAGCCCAGCAGGTCGAGGCTGCAGTGGCCGGGAGCGGCCACTGCACTCCAGTCTGAGCGACAGAGTGAGACTCCGACTCAAAAAAAAAAAAAAAGACATAGAATTGCAAACAGGATAAAAAGACATAATTCAATAATTTACTTTTCCCGGGACACACATCTCACAACAAAGGATGCTCTCAGACTCAAAGTTAGAGGATAGAAAACAAATTTTCAGGTGAATAGATCACAAAAGAAGGCAAGAGTCATGATTTTAATATCAGACTAAACTACTTTAAGCTATCAAGAATTTAAAAAGATGCAAAGGGGCACACTATAATGATAAAAGTTTTGACCCATTAATGAGAAATATCCACTCTAAACATTTATGCATCCAACACAGGAACACCAGCTTTCATAAAGCAGCTACAATGAAAATTAAAAAAGATATTGACTCTAACACCATCAAAGCTGGTGATCTAAATACCCCATTAACAACTCTAGATAGATCATTGAGACAAAAAACAACAAATAGATCTAGAACCTCAATGTGACAATTGACCAAATGGATAATAGATACCTACGGGGCACTCCACCCAACAACCATGGGATATACATTCTACTCGTCACCACATGGAGTGTACTCCAAAATGAACTAATCTTCAGCCAAAACTCAAGCATAAACAAATTTTACAAGATTGAAAAACTGCTATGCACTTTCTCACACTACTGTGGAATATAAATAAATATCATCACCAACAAAATTTCCCCAACCCCACAAAGACATGAGCACTAAACAGCATTATGCTGAACAACTCTTTGGTCAACAGAAATCAAAACAGAAAATAAAAGTTTCTAGAAACAAATGAAAACCAAGAGACATCTTACCAAAACCTCTGAAATGCCATGAAATCAGTACTAGGAGGGGCATTTATATATTTGTGAGCACATTAAAAAAAATAGAAAGAGAACAAGTTAACAGCCTAGCAAGTCACCTAAAGGAGTTGAAAAGGCAAGACCACCAAAACCTTAACTTCAGCAGAAGAATCCAGAACGCCAAAATAAAAGCCCAAATATGGGACATAGAAGACAAAAATATAATACAAAAAAATCAGTGAAACAAAAAGCTGGTTCTTTGAAAGAATTAACAAGATTGATGGACCCCTAGCTAGACTGACCAAGAAAAAGAGAAAAATTCCAAATAAACACAAATAGAAATGCAAAAAATCAAGTCACAATTGATTATGAAGAAATACAAAAGATTTACAGAGATTTCTATGTATACTTGTATGGAAACAAACTTGAAAACCTAAATGAAATACAGGACTTTATCATCTCATACAACCTCACAAGGTTGAAACAAGAAGAAATTGAAATCCTAACAAGACCAATAACAACCCAGGAAATTGACCCTGCCATAAGAAATCTACCTACAAAAGAAAGCCCTGGACCAGCTGACTTTCCAGTGCAATTCTACAAAACATACATGAAGGAGCTAATACCAATGATATTGAAAGTATTCCAGGCAACTTAGAAAGAAGGATTGCTCCCCAAATCATTTTAAGAAGGTAACATCAAACTGATACCCAAACTGGGTAAAGATTCGACTAAGAAAGAGAACAAAGAAAGGCCAATATCCCTGAAGAAGACTGATGCAAAAATTCTCAACAAGATTCTAGCAAATCAGTTCCAAAAATGAATCTCAAAAATCATCTACCATGACCAAGTAGGCTTCATTCCTGGGATGCAGAGCTGGTTCAATATCTGCAAGACCATACATGTAATAAAATACATAAACAGATGTAAAAAGAAGAACCGCATGATCGTATCATTATATTTGTAAAAAGCTTTTGGTAAAAATCTAACATCCGTTCTTAATAAAAACCCTTGATCACCTAGGCACAGAGGGAATGTATCTTAAAATAGTAAGAGCCATCTATAATAAACCCACAGCCAACATACTGCTAAACACACAGAAATTTGAAGCAGATCCCCTGGAAACCAGAACAATACGAGGCTGTTCATTCTCACCCCGCCTGTTCAATATAGTGTTGGAAGTCCTAGCTAGAGTAATCAGACAAGAGAAAGAAACCAGAGGTATCCAAACAGGAAAAGAAGAATTCAAGTTATATCTCCTTGCTGACAAAATGATCCTATACCTCAAAAATTCCAGATAATCTGTTCAAAACCTCCTTGCACTGGTAAAGGACTTTGGCAAAGTCTCCAGGTACAAAATGCATAAAAGAGAGTTGCATTCTTATACACCAACAGCAAACAGACAAAGAACCAGATAAAAAGCACAATCCCATTCTCGATAGCCACTAAAAAAAAAAAAAGAAAAAGAAAAAAAAAAAACTTCAGCATCTTCCTAACCAGAGAAGTGAAAGATCTTTATGGCAAAAACCACAAAACACCAATCAAAGAAATCAAAGATGACACAAACAAATGGAAAATTATTCCATGCTCAAGGACTGGAAGAATCAGCATTGTTAAGACATCCATCCTACCAAGGGTAATCTACAGATTCAATGCAATACCCAGTAAATGACCAACACCATTCTTCTCAACTTGTAAGCAACAATATAGAAATTCATACGAAAACATAAATGATCACTGATAGCAAAAACAATCCTTAGCAAAAGAAACAAAGTGGGAGAAATCACACTTCCAGACTTTAAACTTCTTTATAGGGCTACAATAATCCAAACAACCTGGTATTGGTAAAACAACAGGCATATAAACCAATGGAACAGGTTGGAGATTCCAGAAGCAAAAACTCAATTTTTCAACCAACTCATCTTCAACAAAGCCTCCAGCAACAACCACTGGGGAGAGGAGAACCTAGTCAGTAAATGGTGCTGGGAAAACTGGCTGACCACATGCAGAAGAATGAAATAGCACCCTTATCTATCACCATACACAAAAATCAACTCCGCATGGATCAAAGTCCTAAATGTAAAACCTCAAACTTCAAGAATCTTTGTAAACTCAGTAGACACCCTTATGGAGATCAGAACAGGCAACCAATTCCAGATCAGAACCACAAAACCCATGCCATATGAGATAAGACAGATAAGTGGGACCTCACCAAACTGAAAAGCTTCTGCAAAGCAAACTAAATCATCAAGAGAGTGGGGAGACAGACCTCAGAATGGGAAAAAATATTTTCCAACTGTGTATGTGGCAAATACCTAACATCCAGGATCTACAAGGAACTCAAACGTGCCAAAAGGAAAAAACAAACAAACAAACAAACAAACAAAAAAACCCAGCCCCATTAAAAAATGGGCAAAAGACATGAATAGACACTTATCAAAAGAAGACATATGAACAGCAAACAGACACATGAGAAAATGCTGAGCCTCTAATCATCAGAGAAAAGCAAATCAAAACCACATTGAGGTACCACCTAATCCCAGTAAAAATGAAGGTCATTAATAAAACAAAAAATGGCAGATGCTGGCAAGGATGTGGAGAAAGGACACTTCTTCACTTTTGGTGGGAATACAACTAGTTCAACTTCTATGGAAAACTGTGTGACAATTCCTAAAAGAGCTAGAAATTGACCTTCCATATGACCCAGCAATCCCCCTCCAGAAATATACCTGGAGGAACTTAAATCACGCTACAGAAATGAGACCTGCACATGCTTGTTTATTGCAGTACTATTTGCAATCACAAAAACATAGAACGAGCTGTGCTGCCCATTGAAACGGGAGTGGATACAAAAGATGTGGTACATATACACGATGGAATATTACACAGCCGTAAAGAAGATCTGCCAGGGGAGGGGAGTGGAATTGGCAGTTGAGGGAAACTGCCAGGGGAGGGAGGGGCACACCTCATCAACAAGGGTACCTGCATAATCAATGTTTGTATACCTAACCCTGAATTGTACCCCACATCTTTAAAATTAAATAATGATAATAACAGTAATAATAATAATAGTAATAATAATAATAAAAGAACAACCTTATGGACCTCACAGCAATTTGGATGGATTTAGAATCTATAAAACTCAGTGAGCTATCACAGAAACAAAGAACTGAGTACCACGTCTTCTTACTCATAAGCGGATCCTAACCATTTACCATAATACAATAAGAAAGATTGGTAGTAGTTGGAAACTCTCATGGGAGGATGGTGGTCCATAGCATTAGGAAGTGTACCCGATCTCAAACCATGTGAAGTGGGGACTAACTGGAGGCCCAAACTTCACCCGTACGACGATCACTGGCATACCTAATCCTGAATTGTGTCCCATGTCTTTAAAATAAAATCTTAAAGAAGGAAACTCTGCAATTACATATCTGAAATTTGATGGAATAACAAGTGAAATGAGTGGAAGAAAAGCTGTCAAATTAAGTTTAGAACAGAGAATATTAATTGAAATTCAGGATTTCTGAGATAGTAGAATTCTAGGTGATTTTATGAGTTTGGCCATGAGTTGTTTTTTTGACCAGAGTGCATAATGGCTTCTTAAGAGTTTAGCAGAATAAGAAGCTTTGAAATTAGAGTGTAGGCTTGTTATAATGAGACGGAATCGAGACTTTGAAGTAGATTCGGTATCCCCCAGTGATTATGGGATCCTAAAAAGATTGAATGCATAGAAGTAGAGAGTAGAATGGTGGGCAACAGTGGCTGGAATGAAGGCAATGGGCGGGGCAAAAGGAAAGGATGGCCAAAGTTACAAACTTTCAGTTAGACGGGAGGAGCACGTGCTGGCAATCACAGAAGAGTGACTAGTTAATAATAACGTATATTTCTAAATTGCTGAAAGAGTGAATTTTAAAAGTTCTCACTGCAAGGAAAGGGTAAGTATGTGAGGTGATTGATATGCTACTTTGGCTGCTTTGATCATCCCACAATGTTCACATGTATCAAAACATTACATTGTGTCTCCAAACTATACGCAATTATTTTATGTCAATTAGAATTTAAACAGACAATGCTAATTATGCTCCATGACCTCATACTCTAAAGGTGAGGAGGATATAAGACCATATATAAATCATTGTTGGTTAAGGCAGAATGTTTAAAAAAATAAGAGTCATATTGAAACTAGCTAAACCTTTTGGGATAAAAAATTATGATGACTGTTTTCAAAGGTGAGGACAGGCAGTTTCTACTGCTAAGCTAGCTATAGCAACTTAGAAACCAGGTGTGAAAAGGGGTGTTTCTATAGGCTGACTCTTTATTGAGTGTGTTTTAGGTACTTGAGTTTTTAACATCCAGTAGTTATTTCCTGAATTCCTGCTCTAACCTGCAACATTAGTTTCTCAATTAGTGTCTATTTTATATTGAAATATAGCCTCATCTGCCAGAATCAAGATTCATATGACTTTAGTTCAAACCGTAGCATGGCAGCATATAGATACATCCTGTGTTCTTATATGTTATAGACGAGCCATTTTTCCCTCCTTCGTGAATCTTTAGCTCTGCTTTTATAGCCCTGCTGCTTTCTGATTGAACATTCACATTTTAAAATATGTAAACTATGTTTCTAAGATGATGGTGTGGTAATTGATTGAAGCATGTCCATCTCAGAACAAGTTCTTACAATTTTCTATCATTATTCTTTTTATTCTAAAGTTGTGGGGTACAATTCAGGGTTAGGTATACAAACGTTGGTTATGCAGTTACCCTTGTTGATGAGGTGTGCCCCTCCCTCCCCTAGCAGTTTTCCTCAACTGCCAATCCCACCTCCCTCCCCTGACAGTTTCCCATTACTGTCAAACGTTTTCATATAGTATTATAATTGTTCAAGGTTCGCTTATGAGTGAGAGCATATGGAATTAATGCGTAAAGAGAAGACCTGATAAGGTCTGGATTATTAAGGTGACATTTTATGAAGGTCAAATAAATTATATAGTCCTCTGAAAGAGCATGAGCACAGCAAGAATGTGGGAGTTTTCCCAGCTATGATGAGGGTGACCAACCTGTGTAGAAAACCAAAGGGAACTGAGGGTTAGGGAGGTGCTGCTCCATCAAATACTGTTTCTGCTTCTGCTCCATGAAGAGAGACAGTCATGTTTAGTAACCTTGACCACGTTCTTAAGTGTGTCCTGATGTTATGTATAACCACCTGTACTTGTATATCTCTTTTCACTCTCCCTGCTTTTAGAATGAATTTAAACTATGGGATTACCATTTTACAGGTAACTTGTTAAAATTTTGAGGCCAGAATTAGTTTGAATATTTTCTATTAAACCCAAGAGAGCAGTAAATTTCACAATTAGATTGCACAATACTGGGTAGCTTAAATTCTAAAATTCACAAATTATTATTTATATTTATTTGACATATATGGAAAAATACAGAGCATGCTTTATTTTATACATCACGTGACAGTGAAACACTATAGATTCATTTAATAATATAATGGATATTTGTTGAATGTTCAAGATGTATTAGGAAACTTGGATTGCTAAGATTTAACCAAGACGTGTAAATAAGTAGTGTCATTGAATGTTATATATATGATGACAGAAGTATGTCCTATATATGTATCATATATATTAATTATATATTAATGCTTTTAAAGCAAGATGGGAGCAAGCAGATTACATTATTAAAAAAGTTATCCTCATCAGAAAGAAGTAATGCCATCTCTCTTTGCAGCTGACATTATCTTTCATATATAAAATGCTAGGGCAACCCACAAAGAATCTGTCAGAGCTGATAAGTTCAGTAAGGGTTTGGGATACTTGGTCAATATACAAAACTATCAATTGTGCTTTTATACACTATCAATTAAAAATCCAGATAAAAATTAAAATAAAGAAAACAATCCTGTTTACAGTAACAGCATCAAAAATAAAATACTTAAGAGTACATTTAGTAAAAGAAGTTTGAGACTTGTACACTGAAAACCACAAAATGTTGTGTGTGTGAAGAGGAAGGAAGAAAAAGAGAAGACAATTTAAGAGTGAATGGCACTTTTATCCTGGGTTGACAAGTGTTGGATATGCTTATGACTGAGGGGAAGCTATTCTTCAGTGATTTCAAGAGTAGTTTCTGAATCCAAAATATGGATACAATGTTTCTTTTTGTATTTTCATATAAATGAATTAAAATGAAAATGATATAAAATGATATATTTTCTTATGCATACAATAGTTTTCATAGTACTTGAAAAAGAAAAAAAAATAGACATGATTATTTGGATACCTTGAATATCCAGGTTTGTTCAGATTTGATAAAAATCTACTAAAAATAGAGAAGACTTGATGAGGTTTCAAAAGTTTTATGTTTTAAGCAGCCTCATTAAAAAGTAGGCAAAAGACATGAATAGACACATCTCAAAAGAAGATATACGGGAGGCCAACTGACATGAAAAATGCTCAGCCTCACTCATCCTCAGAGAAATGTAAATCAAAACCACACTGAGATACCACCTAACCTCAGTGAGAATGGCCATCATTAATAAAACAAACAACAAGCTGGCCTTGGTGACTCAGCCTGTAATCCCGTGCCTTTGGGAGGCTGAGGTGAGTGGATTGCCTGAGCCCGCGGGTTCGAGACCCGCCTGGACAGCGAGACCTCATCTCTACAATAAATCAAAAAATCAGCTGGGCGTGGTAGCGCATGCCTGGAATTCCGGCTCCTTGGAAGGCTGAGGCAGAAGGATCGCTGGAGCCCAGCAGGTCGAGGCTGCGGTGGCCGGGAGTGGCCACTGCACTCCAGTCTGGGCGACAGAGTGAGACTCCAACTCAAAAAAAATAAATAAATAAAAATTAAAAAAAAAACAGCAGATGCTGGCGAGGATGAGGAGAAAAAGAACGTTTCTACACTGCTGGTGGAAATGCCAACTAGTGCAGCCTCTTTGGAATACAGTGTGGTGATTTCTGAAAGCACTAGAAATTGACCTTCCATATGACCCAGCAATTCCCCTATTGGGAATATACCCAGAGGAACTAAAATCATTTTACAAAACCTGCACATGTATGTTTGTTGCAGCTCTATTCACAATAGCAAAAACATGGAACCAACCATACTGCTCATCGAAGCTGTACTGGATTAAAAAAATGAAGTACATACACACAATGGAATATTATGCAGTCATAAAAGGGACAAGCATATGGACTTCGCAGCAATTTGGATGGATTTAGAGTCACTCATATCAGAGATCTATCACAGAAATGAAGAGCAGAGTACCTCATGGTCTCACTCATAAGTGGACCTTGAACAATGATCTTAGTACTATAAGAAAGGAATTGGCAGTAGTAGGAAACTGTCAGGGGAAGATGGGTAGGAGTGGCAGTTGAGGGAAACTGCCAGGGGAGGGAGGGGCACACGTCATCAACAAAGATACCTGCATAATCAACGTTTGTATTCCCAACCTTGAATTGTACCCTACATCTTTGTAATTAAAAAAAAATTATGTTTATTTTGTTTGTTGTTGTCATGTCAAAGCCTACATTTCCAAGCTTGCTTCCTGATAGATAGTAGATAAAGATAATTAGAAATAGATTTATATAGCACATTATAGCATTATTGCTTATGAAAAGATTTCAAATGAAATGTCTAAATACAAGAATTATCTTCATCCAGAGAGATGTTAATATTTTATAATTTCAAGCTCTGCAGTGCACTTATTAATAATTCAATTTATATGTTATGAAAAAGTATTAACACTTTATACATTTTAAAATGATTTACCTCAAGCTCAGACCATTTATCATAACAAATACATATATAGACAGACATCTGATATACATATACTTATATACAGGTAGTCATCTGATGTTCTCTAGGAATAATACTTTCTAAATAGCCACATTTCACAGAAGCAGGGAATGTACCTCTTTAAACTCAGAAACATAAAAACAAATTAAGCAAACCAATGAATAACTCAATTGTAATTAAAGGTTCATTTTTTTTCTCAAATGTTCTTTATATTCTTCTGACTTTTTAAACCAAAGAAACTTTCACGTTTTGTCATTATAGAAATACCAATTATTATGTGGTATATTTTAAAACTTCAAATATCGTTAGAATTAAATGACAAAAAAATCTGCCTAAGGACAGATCAAACTCTTTTTTGGTAAAGTGTGGGGACTCTGAGGTCTGATTTTTATTTTTCTTGATGTTTTCTTACTTTCTGTTTTCTCACTGTATTTCTAATAGCAGGTTGGCCCTGTGAGTGTGGCATGAGTGTGTGCAGCGTATCAGCTAACAGGCATTGCAAAATTCTGTCACGATTTCTGGGCAAGGAAGTGCCCTGCCTTTGGGGTGTGCTGCCTAAATAAAGGCTATGACTATGAGGCGTCCACAGTGACCGCCCTGCTTATAGCCCAAGTATCAGATGTTGTATGGGGAGAATCTACAAACAAACCAACAAAAAACAAAAAACAAAAAAACTTTTTTTTCCCATTTTTTTAAAGCTCCTGTTAATATTCTTTAAAAAATTGTTGCTGTTTAGGGAGACACAGTCAAACCAAAAAAGTTATCACCTAATCGTGAGGACCGAACAAGTATAAAAAACACTTCAGAAGAAAAGTACATCGAAAGCAGCCTGGGGAGTATCTCCGACTTAGATTAAGAGCCCAACAGCTGTTTGGAGGGCTGTCCAAATGGAAGAGAACTTGAAGTAAAATTATTCTCAGCAAATCGCACAGAGCTTCAGACCCAATTGACTCTTAATAATACTTCAAGGAACCTGAAGATCATACGCTCCACAAAAGGCAGCTCTCAGAGTAATCAATGGGCCTTTTGAAAGATGGAGATTTTGTCTCAAAGAAGAAAATTCTAAAGATGGAATTTGTAATTGTAAGCGCCCACAAGGGGAACTGGAAACTGTTCTAATTATCTTGCAGCGTTAATTCATTTGTCTCAAGCCCCACAGGTGAGACCTCACTACATGTTTACATCAAAGGGGTCGCTAGGGAAAGAAGAAGGGAGATGGGGAGTTAGGAGAGAATGGACAGAGGAACAGAAGGAAATACCAAGTGGCCTGGGGAAATCAAGTCATAGAAGGAAAAAGCAACCAAATCAGTGGAAAGTCATGGGTCTGGGATTTGAACCCACAAAAACTGAATCCAAAGCCTATAATATCAACCTATAATACAAGCTATGATGCTTCCTAGCTGCTACTTTATACTGAATGATCTAAAACAGAACTGTCAAATACTTTGTAAATCTAGATATGGGAAATATGCATAAAAATGACCCCAATTTTCAAAAATGAACAGCAATTTTTTTTTTACCCTCTGGTGACAGTTTTCAGAATGTGGCCCTTTGAATGCACAGCTCAGGAAGTGTGCCAGAGTTAGATTCAGCGGCCACTGGAGCGATCCCTGTCATCATGGCCCTGTCTTGATCCCTGGCAGCACCCGTCTTGCTGTGGTTTGGATTTATAAACAGAATGTGGCTATGTCAAACCATATGAAAAATAAAGCCAAGGATACTACGATCATAAGTGATCACCAGTAATGAGAGTTTTAAAATTATCTAGCAAGACTGCCTTCCATGTAGTGCAAAATGATTTTTTATATAAAGCACTTAGCCTAAAGTGTGTATGTGTATGCTTGCGTGTGCGTGTGTGTATGTATGTGTGTGTGTGTGAAGTTTTCATATCAATTTATTCACGTATGCATTATTTCTTTTACTTTCCACAGAAGGGCCTTTGCCTTATGCCATCTCCGTTTCTTGAGAGGTTCTTCAACTTTTCCCAATCCCACCAGCTCTCTGCCAAATGGTCACTGAGAATGAGAGAACCTCCCTTTCTGCCTCAGACTTTTTGTTTGCTTATTGAATTATTATTTTTTAAGTGTTCTGGGTTTTTATTTCTATTTTTTTCTTCTGGGAGAGCAGAGGGCACTCTGTCTTGTTCTCCCATTGTATCTCTAACAGAACCTGGTATACTGCCAGGGGTGAAGACTTGCTTGCAAATGAACTAAAAAGATTTATTAAATTACTACTCCATGACATTCTGTTAATACAGAAATTAAAACAAAGGTTTCCTGTCTATGAAAATGTATAGTCTCTTTATAAGTGAATTCAAAATACCGCATGATAGTGAGTGTGTAATATATGTTTGAAACAAAATGGAAAATGTGGTTGTGTATGCCGGGGGTGTCAGGAATATTACTCTTGAGTAATACTTCACTTGGGGGGTGATGGCTTGTTCCTTTAACTAAGTAATCTTTGAAGCATTTTCCACTAATGCAATGCAGAATGGTGACAGAGAGAAGCCAATTCTTGTCTGGCAGATATAAATGGCTTTCTTTTCTCCTGGTACAGACATGCACACTTGCATCTATTAGTAGCTAATCAGGTACACCAGTAGTCAGAGTTATAATAATACCAAGCCAACGAGCAAAAACAGATGATGGAGGTTCTTTTATAAGTTTATATTCAGAACATTTGCAAACAGAAAAACTAAGAATTCTGTGCAATTAACACAGAGTCCGGGGCCAATGATTTGGCTATGGTGATATACACAACTGTGGAAAATAGAGAAGGGTTGACGGACACTTCTCAGAGTTTCAGCAAGCCTCAAACAGGATGAGGCAAGAATTAGCACTTCACTGCATATTTTCAGTAGGTTATGGCAGACAGAGTGATACATTGAACTGTTGAGTAACTATATATAATTTATTTCATACTGTGGCCTTGATCATTTTAGACTAATCTTTTAGAATTCTGCAGGCTGAGCTATAGAGTACAGGTTGATAAGGTCAATTAAGACACTCCTGAACAGATGGGAAGTGATATTCTTCCTGAATATCAGGGATATCCCAGATGGTGTTGGCTGGGAGGTGGAAGGCTTTCTCCCTTCATATCTGTGAAGGTGCTTCTCAGGAAAGTGAGAAAAGAGGAAGCATGGAATGAGTTGCTTCCACTTTTTCTAGACATGTGAGGCGCATTCATGCATTACATCAAAAGATAAACTCTGTGACTCCTCAAGGAATTTCCATTTCTATGGCGCTTTACTTCTGCGGTACACATCTTTGCACTGGAGAGAGTATAGAGTTATTGGAAATCTAAAAGTGATTTCTAGAGCATTAGAAAGAAGTGAAAGAAACCCACTGAGTTGCAGATTTTTTTTATTTGTTTTAAATGGAGAATATAGAGAAGTTTTTCAAGGTAAGTTAAACACACTCTGACCAATGTCTTACTAAACTCTACACAACCTCATGACAGTCAACTAGACCATAGAGTACCATGTGAACATACACAAGTGAAGGAAACTCTTAAGAACTGAGTACCTTTTTTTTTTTTTGAGTTGGATTCTCACTCAGACTGGAGTGCAGTGGAATGCTCCCGACCACCGCAGTCTTGACCTGCTGGGCTCCGGTGATCCTTCCACCTCAACTATCCAAGTAGCCAGAACTACAGGTGCACGTCACCGCAACCAGGTGATTTTTGATTTATTGTAAAGATGAGGTCTCGCCAAGTTGCCCTGGTTGATCTCGAACCTGCAGACTGAGGCAATCCATTTGCCTTGACCTCCCAAAGTGCTGGGATTGCAGGCTTTCTTGGCCTCCCAAAGTGCTGGGATTGCAGGTTTTCTTAAACAAATTGAGACTACCATGATACTATGATTCTGATTCCAAAAGCCACATGTAAAACCTATTAATCTCAAATTTTATACTTGTTACTCCTGGTATGCCCCCAGCATTGTGCTAAGGTTTATTTACATATTCACTAATCTGGGGATACTAAATGTATTAAAGTAGAATCTAAATGTTTATAATCTAATTCAGGAGAAGATTTATAAAGCACAAATGAAATAATTGGAAAAGTGTGGGTAGACTTTATATCACGGCCTTAAACGCAGATAGGAGTTTGGTACAAGGATAGCCTCTTGCAGGCTGGGTCAGTGATAGTGAGCTTCCCTTCTGAGGCTTTCTTCACACTGGCCAAGAGCTTGGCATGAATCATCCTACCCTGGTTTTCAAACCACCGTGTACTGGCGCCAGTCTGCTGTTCTTTCTTTTTTTCTCTCTACTCCCTACTCTTCTTTCATAGTAAACAGATAGGATTTATTGCCCATAAATTTGAGTTATCCTGTTTTAAAACCTTTGGCCATTGAATGTTTTTGTTGTTGTTGTTGTCTTTAATCATGTTATTTAATCCTTTCACTTGCTCTATGATATAAATAGAAGAGATTCCTTCTTAAGATGTGGAAATCAGGGTCCGATGGATATTCCAGACCTTTCTCAATTCACATAGCTGGTAAACGACCAAGTCAGATGAGGATCCAGAACTTCTCAGGTAAGTCCAGGGCCCTACATGGCACCTGCCTCCACCTTTCAATTTCTGACATTATCTTTTTTCTTTAAGATGTAAGTGAAATTCTAGCTCCTCTGTGAAGAGCTCTCTATAGTTCCTAATTGGGGTTACAAGCTCCAATTTATAACCATGCTCTCAGCCCTTTCTGCTGAGAGGACTCAGACAAGTTGCTTTTCCAGTGTGAGATGCAGTTTGCCATCTGTGAAATAGAGTAAATAGAGCAAAAAAAAAAAAAAAAAGCTGAAACAACATGTTCTCAGTATCAAGTGTACATTATTATGCAGATTGACAATGGTAAAATTATGGTTGTAAAATCTAAGTCCCAATTTGCATTTCAAAATAGTCCTAATTCACTTTGCCAAGATACAAGTCACAAAGATAATTTTTTAAAAAAGTATTAGGAAAACAGAAGTGGGAAATAAGATGGAACTTGGTAGTACAGTTGACCATTGAAACACGTGGGTTTGAACTGTATGGGTCCAATTATATGTGGATTTTTTTTTTTAAAGCAAACAAGGATCTAAAATTCAATATTCCTGGGATGCAAGACCCATGGATACAGAGGACCAACTTTTGACATCCACCAGTTCACAGGGCTGACTCTGGGACTTGAACTATTCCCCTGCCAATACCAAAGGAGGACTATAAATAATTTGTGCAAAGTTTGGAAAAAATATTTTGTCTTTATTTCCTGGCCATGATCACAAACTGGTGGACATTCATGAATAACAGAATAAAATATGAACATCTTACAAATGCATTTAAGATCTTTTTTTATTTGAACCCAAAGACTATTTTTCTGACTTCTCTCATTCTGTTCCCCAGTCCACAAAGTATGGTTTTCACACCAAAGTAATCACTCCTCCTAAACACCCACACTTTCCCACATTTCTGCTTTTTTTTGAGTTGGAATTTCACCTCTTCATCCGGGCTGGAGTGCAGTGGCATGCCCAAGGTCACCCCATCGTCGACCTGCTGGACTCTGGTGGTTCTTCTACCTCAGCCTTCCAAGTATCCGGAAACACAGGCGTGCGCTACTATGCCTGGCTAATTATTTTTAAATTTTCTTTTTTATTGTAAAGACGAGGTCTCACCATGTTGCCCAGGTGGGTCTCAAATCCGCAGGCTCAGGCAATCCTCTCACCTCGGCCTCCCACAGTGCTGGGATTACAGAGTTGAGCCACCACGCCCGGCCCGTTTCTGCTTTTTTATACTTTATTATCACTCTTAGAATACGTGTATATCATCCTACTAGCATCCAATCACATATTTCCATGTTTTGCCCAATTTTCAGTCCTAAACTTTTCTTTTAGCAGAATTGACTTCACTCCTTCAGTGCTCTAAACGTGCTGGGCTTGCATCTTGATGAGAACTACTCTCAATATAAATAACAGAAGCCAATTTAAGCGAACAAAATAAAAACCAGGGATGTTATTATCAAAGCACTAGGTGTCTTAGTTAATGCAGTCAGATCTTCTGTGAGGACAAGAAGCGGGAAATCCACAGAATTCAGGTTCCCATGGTGTGCTCTCTCTGTCTTTCCTGTCTGTGTCTACTTACTTGTCCTGCCACACAGTGGACTGAGAGCAGTTGGCTATACCAGCACTCCTGTTGTCACATCCTCTTCAAGAGACCCACTCCGAATGAGTCTGGAATCTTAGTTGGAACATCAGTTTTCTAGGGAATTGACTATCAGTGGGGACAAGTCTAATCAGCTATGGCATATGTTTCTAATGGACTGAGAGAGGGACAGTGATAGTTGGTGTAAGGACTGACAAGCTATCCCAAAACTTTTCCAGTAGAATTCTCCAAAGGAAAATTCATTTCTCTTCTTCACTCAAGAATCACATGTGAGCCGGGCTCGGTGGCTCAGCCTGTAATCCCGCGCCTTTGGGAGGCTGA
>NW_007258102.1:384590-406247 GCF_000164805.1 Carlito syrichta | reverse complement strand
CCGTTGCACTCCAGTCTGGGCGACAGAGTGAGACTCTGACTCAAAAAAAAAAAAAAAAGAAAAAAGAAAAAAGAATCACGTGTGACATCCTTTGCAACACTGTGATATTCTTCCATTCAGAGTAGTGTTGTTCTAGTTTCTGGAATGCCAGTATTGAAAGGCAGGATGCTGAGAGAGGTTAATTATAAAATAATAAGAAACTTGATGTTCTCATGCCACAGTTACTGTTGCTATCTTTGTCATTGCCATTATCATTATCCCTGTTGTTGCTACTTTGCTTTGACCTGGATCCGGGCACACAGCCCTCTGTTCCTTAAAAATAATGATACAATTAATAAATGTACACAATTCAATTATCTTCAGTAAGTAAATAAGGATGAATAATTTTTAAAGTATCAGAACACATAGATTTTTTAGAGGCATAAATATGATACTGGGGAAAAATAGCTATTTTTTTAAATTTTGAAGATGCCTTGAGATAAAATGCTGCTGAGAAACTGATTTTTGTATTATCAAGTTTTTCCTAAAATGAAGCATGGTGGATATTCTCCTCTCTGAATTTCAGATAATTATTTCAAAGTGTGATAGTACAGGAGGATAACTGTGTTCATACTAACACTTGCTGAAGGTGGGGTGGTACCCTCATTCCTATGTCCCAAGTTCATGTTGATTTTTTCAGTCCATTCCTAAGTTAGACATGTGCTGCTTAAGCAGCCTGAATTATTAAGCAAAAGAAATTTCAGCCACAGAGGTGAGGTTAAAATCACTTTTCTCAAAATCATGCAAGTCATTGTATTGTTCTAGAGACTAAAGTGAGTCTTGTGTTCACACACAGATGTGATGCATAGGGAAGACGTGACATGTTCCATAGTTTGTTGTAAATTTAAATTATAAGTATATAAAACTTCAGATTCCAACAGTAGAGCTGACCATAAAAGTTATATTGGTGATGGAGTGAGAATCTTCCATAGTAAAGGGCAGCTAAAGTTGCTAGGGATCAATCTTGATATTGGCTTCATTATGGGTTGAAAAGTACTCAGTTATTAATGCTACTACTTCTGTTAATGGTACCCATGATTTATAAACTGACACTAAATTCCATGCTGAGTGCAAGTGCTTTTAAATATATTATTTCTAGCACTTTTATTAGTCTTGTGAGAGGCTACATTAATCTTTATTTTACATTTAAAAAAATGGAGTCTTGGGAAGCCCTAATGATTGCCCAATGTCACCAGCTAAGTGCGGGGTAGGAGCTGGGCGTCCAACACAATCCTATGTGTTTTCAAGTGCAAAATGACCTAAAAATTATACATAGCTAGTCACGTTTCATTGCTGCACTCAAGCAACTGAACCTTGGGGCCATGTGCACTTTCCTTGTCCTTTTGTCCAGTTCTCGTGGGGAAATGCATTGGCTATTCCTACACCCCATATTCACCTGGACTTCACCTCCTCTAGCAGAATTGAATTGAACATCTGCTTGCTCAAACATGCAATGACTATCCACAGGCATTAGGAAAAGCCAGGATTTTCAAACATGCATCCCTGATACTTGCAAGTCACCAGAACCTGTTACCTGTGATCATGTCTTCCAACTCAGCAACAAATACGTGGGCTCTTTCTAATTTTGGTTTGAATAGGACCTAGACTGAAACACAATACTTCAAATGAGTTGCCTATCACAGTTTAAGACTGACTGGAGAATTTAACATTCATGCATTTTCGGAATAATTTGGAATTAATTATAATGACAAAGTTTGCGGGAACTTTATGAATGAAAAGCTAATTGAAACTTCACTGTTTATTTACTTTGCATTTTTATACTTTGTCCTTTAATTGTGATTCATGATCACAAACTGAATGACAGACACATTCATCTTACATATCAACAACCTTGCTAATCTTTTACATGATTTTCTAGTGCAACTGTTGAAGGAGCATTTAATATGGAGATTTAGTTTCAAAATTAGTTTCTCATTTACTCAGGAGATGTCTACTTAACATATAACTTGTGCAAGAACCATAGTTGAGATTGCAGGGAATGGACACTCAGAATCCACTCATGACAACTCCAAATTTCTATGCTCTCTTTTGTCTCATTTCCACTAGTCTCTGTGGAAGATATTTCTCTTCTTCACTTTAAAAGTAATTATTTCATGGACACTGTTGATTCTGTTGCCCTTCCCTTCAATACCTTTTTCTATGCCCTCTTAGCTCTACTCTCTTCTTTCTTTTATCTGCTCAACCTCTCTTTGCTACTGGAATTCTCGGTCTTCAGGCTTCAAAACGTGCCCCAACGTGTCTCATTCTCAAGCTCACATATCCACACAGGAATTGATTCTCTGTAGTTCACGGCTGTATGCCCACATTACTCAAATAATTTGTATTTGAATTATTCCTCACTTTTAAATATTCTCTTTGGCATGATATTATGAGCCGAAATGATGCTAAATGTTTCATTTTTTCCCCCAAGTACTTTTGCTTAGAATTTTTATGGAATTCATGTTGCTATAATTTTCCTCCAATAAATTACAGCCAAGTACCATTAAGGCCGGGCAGCTCCCTGCACCCAAGGGGCTACTCCATTGTCTTGAAAGTCTTACCGTGCCATAAGCCCATATACTCACGTGCCTTTGGGCCCTTGAGTTTATTGGGAATTTCAAAGCTTCAGACCAAGCTAGGATCTCCAGCACCACCTTTCTTTCATTCGTGTGATTAGTATCTAGTCTTGGCAAAGTCTTATTTATGTCAGCTCTGTAGGAAACAGAGGTAGACAGATGTAACTAGTTACCATGCCTTCAGAGAATCATCTTTAGGAATTACTGGTAGGAAATTGAGTGCACAAGTTTCCGATAGATATTGTTTATTAGCTCACTCAGACTCCTGCTCTGGATACTCTCTCCAGGGACATTTTATATCTGGTTTCTCATTTCTGTGCTAGTTTCTATTCATTTTTGCCCTGAATTATGGGCCAGAACCCTCTCTTCTTTCCACAGTGCAAATCATGGGTCTTCTATTACTGAGAAGATAAAACTCCAATTGCTTCATAAACTTAGTCATCGTATTTATTCTACATGGTGGATATTTGCATCCACATTTGCATAGATAAGGGATTAGGGTGATGGAAGTTTAAATTAGCAGGAAGTGTCAAAACAAAGATTTATATGCTTCCAAAGAGCTGCATATTTCTATAAGTTATTTTAATAAATGATATATTTATTATATAAGGATAATAACACCAACTTGAATGAAAAAAATTCATACTATTAAACATCTCTAATTTAGCTGGAAGGTTATATGTAATTAATTCCTAGAAAGATATCTGTATAGAAAACAAGGGATTTATAAGCTGTGTAGAAAAAAATAATTAAAGCAAGTAGGTGCAACATTCATGTGGTATTTGTTTTTACCCAATATTAAATCATTGGCAAACATTATATAGATAAATTTTTAAAAATTCTACGTTACTAGTGAATGAAATTTCAAACCTAAGTAAAGATGAGATTCTATTTTATATCTCTTAATTTTTAAATAAACTTATACCTAATTATGTGAAGTGCTAGGAAAGCTGCTACACAAGTAGACTGACTGATATGTATTACAAATTGTCAACATTGTATGGTACAAAATGGCAAATTATATGCTTGCATATATGTAATCTACATATATGATATATATACACACACACATACACACACAGAAACATACACAAAAATTGCAACCTAGTTATTATACTCTTGGCTATGTAATTCGAGAAAAGATTTCAAAGGAACATTGAATCAATATCCAACAGAATGTTGGAGGCCTCAGCCAGCGAGCCTTACAGGAAGTTCTGAGGTTGAGAAGACTCTCACCTCCCTACCTGAGATGAGAGGATGGGAATTTGCACATCCATATTGTTAGTTGTTGGATGTGCCCACTTCAGACAGGGGCTGGCCCTGGGTGAGCCTCAGCAGAGGCTGTCCATGAGCCCGTCCTGCTCAGAGTACTCCTGGCTTGGACTGGAGAAAGTCCTTCATTCTCGAAGGTGGGGAGGGGTGGTCATAACAACATTGATCATGGAAGATTATGTGGTAACATTAAAAAAATGGATACCTTTATTAACACTAAATCACAACATATGTTTATGTTCATAAACCTTGAGACAACACAAAGTGAATGGTGAATCTGAAACTAATTCCTTTGTAATATTTTTATAATTTTACTTTAAATAACAAAAAGTCTTGTATGAAGTTTTAATTGATGGTCTTTAGCAATTTAAGAAATTTGCCTCCTATTTCTAGATTCGAATCGGTTTTTCTTGTATTTGGATATTGAATTTTATCATATGATTCTGAGATTATTACATGACTTGTTAATTTTTTCTGTTAGTGTAATGAGTTTTTGTGAGCTATTTTCTTATTTTAAACCACCCTTGACTTAGAGGAATAAATTCATTTAGTTACTTATGATATGATTTTATATACTGTAGAGATTACTTTGCTAATCAGTTTGGGGTACTTTCATCAATGTTCATGGGAGAGATTTAGTTGTAAATTTTCCTTACTTGTCCTTTTCAGAGATATGTGGACCTCATAACAAGTATTAGAATATATTATCTTTTAAGTTATTCTCTGTAGAGTTTGCATAAGATCAATGCTATTTCTTACTTGAATATGTGAAAGAATTCACTGGTCAAGTCATTTAGGCTTAAAGTTTTTCTGAGGAAAGGTTTATAACAATGTTTTGCAATAAGTATTCACATTTTTTATTTCTCCTGTCAGTTTTGGTAAATTATGGTTTTGTCAAAGCATATAAATTGTCAAATTATTTGCATAGAGTGTATCAATATTCTTTCATTACCTTTTGAGATGTCTGTAGGTCTGCAGTGATAGTTGTTTTTAATCCTTATATTGATAAATAGCTTCTCATCTCATTTTATAAAAATTAGCCTTGCTAGAAATGTATAAATGTTACTAATTATTCCAAATACTCAAGCTTTGTCCCTTTTTTTTTCTCTAACATATGCTTTGTTTTCTATTTCACAAACTTCTATTCTTATCTTTATTAGTACCCCTTGGTACTTTGTGTTAGATTTGCTGGGTTTTTTTCGTTAACTTTTAATTTTCAGTCTTTCTTTTTCTCCCCCAACATATCTATTTAGCACTACATGTTTTTCACTAAGTATCCATTTAGCTATGTGCAACTTGTTTTGATATACTTTGCTATTATTATAGTTTAGCTGAAAAGATTTCCAGTTTCTATTCTGTTTCATAAATTTTGATTGTGATTTATAAATTAATTACTTAGAAATGTGTTGTCTACTAGCTAACAAACTTGAGGTCTTATAGTTTTATTTTTGTTGTTAATTTCTCACTTTATTCTACTCTACTCAGAGAACATTTTTTGATGAAATTGATCCTTTGAAATGTATTTGAGGCTATCTTTACAACCTAGCATATGATCACTTTTGTTAATACTTAATGCGTACATCAGAAGACTATAAACCTTAATTACAGCAATTGTTCAATGCTGTGATCTATATATATATAAATGAGGTCAAGTCTCTCAATCATGTACTCGCAATTACATTACATAATTTCTTAATGCATCACTCAAATTCTTAATTGTTTTACTCAGATTTTCTATATCAGTGAAGATGAATTTTCCTGTTCACTTATTTTTTCAATTATTTTGAAACATTAAAGTCTTCCACAATTTTTATGGACTTGCTGCTGCTCCTTTGAATTTTTTACCTTTCCCCCTTATTTATTTTGAAACTATATTATGCAACTTTAGAATTGCTATATCAATATTTCTGAAGCGATGTTACATAGACTTAGAATCATGTAGTTTTTTAGTGAATGGAAACATTTATGACTTAGAAAGTGCCTTATTTATGTCCAGAAAGTGTTTTTACCTTTAAGTATATTTTTTATTATATGAGTATAGTGGCATACACTTTTAAAAGCGTGTACTTAATGTATTTTTATTATTTTAAGACTTTATTTTTAATTTAAAGCCTGTCTCATATATGTACCAGAGAGTTCGACATATATACTTTTATTTTTCTCTTCTAGATTCAAGGGGTACATGTGGAGGTTTGTTACATAGGTACATCGCATGATAGTGAGTTTGGGTTTCTATTGAGCCTGACCCCCAGGGGGCGGACATGGCGTGGTATAACCTAGTTTGAGTTTTCTCAGAAAAACACCCTGAGACAAGGATTTTTATATCCATAGTTTATTTCAGAGAGATGGTCCCAAGCTTTGCCACCATGGTAGGTCACTATCACTATCGGCTATATAGCCAGTCTGACCATCTTTATATTTAAATGAGTTACTTAGAGCATTTGCATTTAGTGTAAATTTATGCATATAGACATTAGCTAAAATTTACCACCTAACTTTTTTTATTGCACTCATCATTATGTTTCTTTTCCACTCTGATCTTTCCTTTTTTTGGATAAATAATATTTTTTACATTGTGTTCTTCTATTAGCTTGTCATATGTTCTTTTACTCATCTGTTTATCATTACCACAGAGAAAAGGATTATATCATGTAATCTTGACTTATTAATATTAATATGTAATGAGAATTATTTTATTACTTCTCAAATAATGCCACTACATTAGATATTTAGGCTAAATATTTACATATCATGCATTTAAATTTTACAAAACTTTTCTCATACAATACAAAAATAATCCATTTAAAATGGATTAAAAAGGTTTAAGTGTCAGACTTCAAACTATAAAACTACTAGGAGAAAGCATAGTGGAAACTCCATGACATGAGTTTGGCAATGATTTTTTTTTTTTTTAATCTGACCCCCAAACTCAGGCAAAAAAGCAAAATAGACAATAGAATTACAGCAAAGAAAACAATTAGCAAAGTTATGCGATGACCTACAATGGGAGAAAATATGTGCAAACCCCACACCTGGGGGGGGGGTTAATATCCAAAAGACGTAAGGATCTTATTATGCATAAGGATCTTAAACAACTCAATAGGGAAAAAACACATAAAACAATGAAAAATTGGACAAATGACTAGAAAAGAGAGTTACCAAAAGACAAACAAATGGCCAGTAGGTATATGAAAATTTGCTCAACGTTACTGATGATCATCAAAGTGCATGTTACAACCACAATCGGGCATCACCCTGAATCTGTATAAATGGGTATTATAAAAAAAGAAAGATAAGTGTGGGTGAGGGCGTGGCAAAGAAAGAAACTTGCACACCTCTGAGTGGGCTTGTGAACTAGTCCAGCCGTTATAGAAAACAGTTCGGAGGCCCCTCTAAACAGACGAACAAATTAAATAAATAAATAAATAAATAAATAAATAAATAAATAAATAAAAGAAACAAGGCAAGAACTGCCGTATGATCCAACAATCCAATCTCAGTATGTACAGCCAAAGGAAACAAAATCAGCATTTCAGAAAGATATTTGCGCTCTCGTGTTTCTTGCAGCATTATTTATGATAGTCGAGATTTGCAATCAACGTATATGTCCATCAAGTGTATAAATTAAGTGGATGTGGTACATACACACAACAGACTACTATTCAGTCTTTAAAAAGAAAATCCGATTGTTTCCAACACGATGGACGAACGTGGAAGACTTTATGCTAAGGGAATAAGCCAACTGCAGAAATACAAATACTGCGCGATCTCACTTAGATGTGGAATCTAACAGCCAAACTCATAGAAAGGGAGTAGAGTGGTGATTACCAGGAGCTACTGGAGGAGGGTTGAGGTGGGGGGATTGGGAAGATGCTGGTTAAAGATGCACCAACTCAAAGAAAAAAAGATTAAGGATACAATTTTTCCATCAAACAGGGGCGATAAGTAAGAGAGATCTATTGTACCTCATGGTGATTATAGTTAATAGCAATGTGCTGTAAACTGGCCAGGAAAGACATATCCAAACAGACAGGTCATCTAGGGCTTGTATTAACTGGGTATTCTGGGCAAGTTTTAGGGTCTCAGCTTAAATATTAACATTCAGGAAGTCTTCTGCAAACATTGTCTTCAATAGCTGCCTTGTCAGCCATTATCACATCTCTATTTCAATTCCCTATTTCATCACCCTACTTTTGATAAACATTTGTTTCATGGCTTATGTTTATTAATTTTTGTTAACATCCTGCTCCTGCTTTGTTAATTTGTATAAAATATAATAAATTTCATGTCATTCTGTATCCAAAATACCTATAACAATGCCTAGGGCATAATAAATATTCAAAAAGCACTCAACAAATATTTACTTAATAAGTGAATGAATGTCAAATTTATAAATTGGTTTGAGGTACAACAACTGGCGTTTTGCTGCCAGGATAATCTTTCTTCGTGGCCACAATTGGCATGAAAGACAAAGAACACCAAAAAGACCGCAGAATAGGTAGACAAGGAAATCGAGAAGGATTATTCCTCTCTGGGTTGTATGTCAAACCATGAATACCTCGTTGTCAAATTTACAGTCAGTGCAATGATCAATGTGTTTGCACTTTACAGTAGTAGTTACCTTTTTACTGAAATCGAGAGGAGGCAAAGTCAGAACAGTAGGTGGGGATTTGGCACAAGATGTATTTCTTGAATAAGCAACAGGTATCTTTTTCAGTATGTTTTAAATACAGAAATGGGCCACCAGAGAGACTGCTTCCTGTCACAGCCAAGAGCATAAAGTCTAGTGTCAGACAGCCCTGCCAGAACAGTCATCTACTGAGTGTGCGATCTCGGAAAGATTATGTAAACTTCCTAATTACTTCTTTGTAAATTGGCAGCAAACAGTATGTTTACTAAGACTTCACAGTTGTTTTCACAACCTCTCTTATGTGATAAACTGCACGTGTTTTCACAATCTACAAAAGACATTTCAGGAAAGGTTAATGTTGAGATATAACTCAGTAAAGGACACTGTCAACGGGGGTAAAAAAACATTAGCTACGACCCTCCTCCCCCCAAAAAATTAAACTTGCAGTATCACTCAAAGAGCATTTCAAATGGGAACAAATGAGAAAACAATGCTTTCGTCTCTCCCATTTCCCATCACTTTACCAGAGGAGGGTGAGGTTTCATACAACTGCAAATGGAAAATAATATATCCTGTCAGACTTGGTTAGGTATTGGGCATTTAACTGTCATCTCAAAATATTTATCTTATAGCATTTTCTAGTGATTCATTCATTGCAAAAGCCTTATGTATAGTAGAATAAAAAGCGCAGACTTTGATGTGTTGACCCATCATAAATCCAGCTTTTCTCATGTAGCGCCATTATGTCTTCCCTTTCATTCCTGGGTCTCATGGTCTTTTATGTCTGAGTCTTCCGGGCTTTCTCTCTAACATCCCTGCACTCAGTCATGGGATATAGATGCTTGACCATCAATATATATCTAAATTGTCCTATATATTGATATGCTATGGAAAAAGATGGTTTATGGTTGCCACTTAAGACACCCAGAATGTTGGTCAAGCTTCACAAAGCACATGCGAAGCTGAAGAACAAGGTGGGGAGGGTTGGCTGGTGGAGAATGACAATTCTCTTTATGCTGAGGAGTGGGATAGTATTTCAGAGCTTAGCCATCGACTAGGGTAGGCCCAGAGCTTATAACTGAATTCTGCTGCTTACCCATGAGTTCTGGGGAGTCTTAAGTCTCTGAATCTTAGTGTTTTTATGTGCAATAGAGAAGATGTTATATAGTTACATAAGTGAATAATATCAATGAAACACTTAGCTTAGTTCTGATTCTTGTAGTTGCTCAATAATGAACAGTGATTTTATTAATTTGAATTTCTGCTGTAGCAAAATGTCTGGTATCAGTCACATTTGCTCATGCGTGTGCGTTAGTGTCCTCTATGTGTACAGGAGAAACAGCCGGTATTGATGACTGGGCCTAAAGTCCCCATCAGGCCTCCAAGCCCTTTGGTCTTTGCCGTTGATTCAACCATGGGTAGGTTTTCTCCTGTGGAAAAAGAGAGTTGCCATTTATATGCAGGGTGCTTCCGGGGCTTGAGCACTACACAACCCCCATTTAGGTATGTGGCAGCCCTGTTAGCGGTGAATTTTCTAGATGGCAGTTATATTTCTCTAAGAAAGCAACGGCATATCATATCTTTTCAACTCTACAGAAAGGTAGCCAAGAAATGTCTATGCTCGGCGGGTTATTCCTGAATTTTATGCCATATATGAGAGGTTTTCCTTAGGCAGAAAATAACTTGTAGAACCTAGATTTTTTTATATCAGCCTATGAAAACATTATGTCTAAATAGCATATAATCATATGATATATAATGTATATCATGTATCATATATAATTATGATAATAAATTTACAATATCATATATCAAGCCATGTAACTATGCTATAGGATACAATATATAATACATAATAAATTTTTCATATTGGCAAGGAAAATAGTCATATAGGAAAAATAAATATACTAGTAGATAAGTGACAGCAGATGGGGTACTGAGGTGTATTATAAATAAACACATTTTCTTTTCAATGAAAATATGTAGTATACTCATGAGATTCTAAAAGATATAAATTCTTTCACTTCTTTGTTTGAAAGATGACTATAAAATGATCTTTACAAATTTGCATTGGCAGATCACAGAACTACAATTTTGCACATTTGAACTTGAAGCATTCCTGGTGAACCATTCGAGCTTTGTTTGTAAATTCTCTGAGAGCAGAATCTGTGCCTCTTTCTTTTTAAAAGTGATCATGTATATGCTTTTTAATTAATATGAATAGTTTCTTTTTTATTTTTTATTTTAAAAAATTTTTATTTTAAATAAAGATGTGGGTTCAATTCAGGATTAGGTTTGCAAGTGGACGTTGTCGAAGATGAGTGGGTTGAGAAAATGAAGTTTTGCTTTCAGATTCTCTATCCTGTTCATTTGCTCCACATGCCTGTTCTTGTACTGATTCCAGACTGTTTTGATTACTGTAGCCTTATAGTAAAGTTTAAAGTCTGGAGATGTGATACCTCCTGTTTTGTTTCTTCTGCAAATAATTGTTTTGGCTATTTGTGTTCATTTATATTTCCATATGAATTTCTGTGTTGTTATTTCCAGGTCTGAGAAGAATGATGTTGGTGATTTGATGGGTATTGCGTTGACTCTGTAGATTGCCTGGGATTTCTTTGAGCAGTGTTTTGTAGTTTGCGTTGTAAAGGTCTTTCACTTCTCTGGTTAGGAAGATGCCAAGGTATTCATTTTTTTGGTGGCTATTATGAATGGGATTGTGCTTATTATTTGGTTCTCTGCCTGTTTGTTGTTGGTGTATGAGAGTGCAACTGTCTTTTGTACCCTGAGACGTTGCCAAAGTCCTTTGTCAGTGCATGGAGGTTTTTGACAGATTTTCTTGAATTTTTGAGGCATAGAATCATACTGTCAGTGAAGAGAGAAAACGTAGAAAAAACTCTTCTCTTAATTGGATACTCCTGATTTCCTTCTCTTGTCTAATTGCTCTAGCTAGGACTTCCAGCACAATGTTGAACAGGAAGGATGAGAATGTGTAGTTTTGTTTTGGTCTAGTTTTCAGGAGAAATGCTTCCCATCTCTGTCCATTTAGCAATATGCTGACTGTGGTTTATCACAGGTGGCATTTACTATTTTGAGGTATGTTCCTTCTATGCCTAGGTGTTCGAGGGTTTTTGTCAAGAAGGGAAGCTGGATTTTATCAAAAGCTTTTTCTGCATCTAATGAGATAATCATGTGGTTCTTGTTTTTACATTTCTTTATATATTTAATTACATTTATAGTCTTTTGGTTGTTGAACCAGCTCTGCACTCTGTGGTTGGAGCCTACTTGGTCATGGCGGATGGTTTTTGAGATGTGTTGTTGCATCTGGTTTGCTAGAATCTTGTTGAGAATTTTTGTATCTATGTTCATTAGGGATATTGGCCTGTGGTTCTCTTTTTTTGTTAGATCTTTACCTGGTTTCAGTATCAGTGTGATGTTAGCTTCATAAAATGTTTGGGGAGAATATGATTAATTTCTAATATGGTTAATAATATTCCATAAACATTGAGTTCTCCAAAATAAATAAGTTAATACATATTGACTTTTAAAAAAATAGTTATTCAACCAATTGTTGTATAACTTGTATATTATAAAATATTATTTGTTCAACAAATGATCTGTCCTTCCTTCATTGCTTTTATTGAAGAAACAATTAATTATATAGCATTTATGATGTGTCAGGTAATAGTCTAAGCCTTCACATGTATTAGTTTACAGTCACTCAAGGAAGTAGTTGTCTGTATTAACCTATTTGACAGGAGAGGAAATCTAGGCACAGAAAGTCTAAATTTTTTATCTAAATTCTCATGGCTGTAAGTGAAGAGCTGAGATTCACCCCCAGGCATCCCCTATCCAGACTTTACGCTCTACTGCCTCCTGCTGATATAGCTGAGAAATAACCACCAGAAGACATGAATTTGGAAGTGGCATCCAACCCTTCTTAAAAAGTACAATCTAATTTAAAGTAAATTTATTTTTATAAGCCAGTCACATCATTTCTCCTTGGGAGGTATTTGAGCACAAGAGAGATTTAATGTTTTGTTTGCAGAAAAGTTTCTGAGAACAGATAATCACAGTTCATTTCACTTTTGCTGCATACATCAGTCCCATCTCTCCTGTAGAGTTATGGGGGTCGTGATGGAGGGAGGAGAAACTGTTCTGAAACATTTGTGTAGGAGTTTCAAGGAACTGGAAGAAAATATATATATACCCCACAAAATCATAATAAAAAATATTGATTAAAAAAAAGAAAAAAAATATTTTTTTGCGTTGGAGTCTCACTCTGTCGTCCAGACTGGAGGGCCGTGGCCGCTCCCGGCCACCGCAGCCTCGACCTGCTGGGCCCCAGCGATCCTTCCGCCTCAGCCTTCCGAGTAGCCGGAATCACAAGCATGCGCTACCACGCCTGGTTGATTTTTTGATTTATTGTAGAGATGAGTTCTCGCTGCCCAGGCGTGTCTCGAACCCGCGGGCTCAGGCCATCCACTCACCTCAGCCTCCCAAAGGCGCGGGATGACAGGCTGAGCCACCGAGCCCGGCTTGGAAGAAAATATTAATTCTTTTGCTGCATGGGATGATTTTCTGACTAAAGTAGCAGTGGATACTGCCTCATATGGGTTCAAAAACAGACTGCTTTAGTAACTCACAACACTCATGATCTCCACAATCATCATCAAATGAGGACAGGTATAAAAATTCTTAATATTTTTGAGATACTAAATGGGCTCAAAGCTGGTTTCTTTATCTTCACAGCACCTTGCTTGAATTATTAAAAGGAGTCATGGACATTTTGTGAGATTTTTCTATGATTACTTTGTGGGAAAACTCATTTCGAGCAATTGACATCATAGCCATTTACATGTCTTTGAAAACACTGACATACTTTTTTGACAGAATATTTTCTATTCTCTTTTTTAAAAGTATTTTAAAATTTGTTATTGTAATACTTTCTTCAACTCGTGTACACAGTATTTTTATTTAGGAAAAAACCCACATATGCTAGTTCTGGCCTTTCACTTTTTATTAAAATAGCATTTTTAATGTGCCTTTGTGTTGCATAATCCTTTGTTGAAGTTTTCTTCTGATGATAATAATGCGCTGTACTACCTTAAAATTCCATGACTGCTAAGAAATATCATGTATTTATAGCAATTTCAATAATAATGATACCTCAATTTAAGTTTTATCTTCAGTGAGTCAGGTACAGCAGACACTGTATGAAGCAGTTACAGCAGACACAGTCAGGAACATTGCATACATTATATAAAACAACCTTTAAAGATTACTATTGTTATCCTATTTCATAGACAGAGAAACTAGACTCAAAAAATAATTGGTGACAGGTTTTGAAGATTATAAGTTGCAAAGACAAACACTCATCTCAGCCTCCCCTTTAATAAACATTACCATCTCATACTGTAAATTTGGCAACACTTTAACATTCCTTATCTATTTTCTCTTGGCAAACTACTTTAGGAAATAAGAAGTGTATTGACTAACAAAGAAATTGAGCTTCTGCGAGGTCGGCAATTTCCACACGTGAACAATACTAGGGAGGTAGTTTAAAACCAGATAGTCTGCCTAATTCTAAATGTAAGCCAGCATGCTGCTGTAATAATTATTTGATCTTCTCTTATGTCTTTAAGTAAGAAGAAAGGTCAATATGTTACTGGCACACAGTTAGCACCTGAAGATGTTGAATTATAATTTCCCTGTGTGCCATGAATTCTCTCTTTTCATCTCAACTGGCATATTTAACATCCAATGATTCACTTATTTAACACTATTTTGATCTGAAATGCCACAGACTCTGGCAGTGACAGGACTTATAAAAAAAAAACGCACAGTCTGTTTTCAAAGACTGCATAGTCTAGTAGAGATGGAAAGCACAGAGATAGCTATAAATAAAGAGGTTATTGCCGGAGGTATACAAAGTATTCTGAGAATACACACAGTATCTACGCCTTACCTTGACCGACTCAACTTTGCACCGACTGGTTGCACTGATTTTTGTCTTACCCTGTACTGTGTCAGCTGAGAACATGACAGTCTATCAGAAAATATAATAATTATAACAATATATCCACCTAATAATAGAGCACCAAAATGCTTGAAGCAAAAATTGACAACAATGAAGGAAGAAATAGACAATTTAACAATTATAGTTGGAGAGTTCAGTATCCCACTTTTAATAGTGAATCAATTTGCAAGAAAGATGATTAACAAAGAAATTGAAGATTTGAACAATACTATAAGCCAACTAAACTTAACATATATCTATAGAACAGTCCTCCAAATAATTCCAGAATGCTTCTTTCTTTTTTTTTTGAGTCGGATTCTCACTCTGTGTCGCCCAGGCTGGAGTGCGGTGGCTGCTCCCGACCACCGCAGCCTCGACCTGCTGGGCTCTGCTGATCCTTCCGCCTCAGCCTTCCAAGTAGCTGGAATTACAGGCGCGTGCTACCATGCCTGGCTAATTTTTTGATTTATTGTAGAGATGAGGTCTCGCCAAGTTGCCTAGGCAGGTCTCGAACCGGCAGGCTCAAGCAATCCACTCACCTCAGCCTCCCAAGGCACGGGATTACAGGCTGACCCACCGAGCCCGGCAAGAATGCTTATTCTTTCAAGTGTGCATGTATGGAACATTCTCCAGAGTAGAACATATCCCTGGCTATAAAATAAATCTCAATACGTTTAAAGTAAAAAAAATATATATAGTAAATACGTTTTTCAACTACAATGATGTATAATTAGAAATAAATACAGAAAGAAATGTTAAAAACTCACAAATATTTGGAAATTAAGGTACACTATAAGCAATCAATGGGGCAAAGAAGAAATTAAAAGGGAAATTGGAAAATACAATAAGACAGATGAAAATGAAACCATAAAATGCCAAATCATACCAAATCTTACAAGATTCTGCTAAGGCAGTGCTTAGAGAAAAAGTTATAGCTTAAATGCTTACGATTAAAAAAGAGAAACATCTTAAATCAATAACCTAGTCTTTCACCTAAGACCTTGGACAAAGAAGAGAAAACTGAATTTAAAACCAAATAAAGAAGGGAGATAATAAAGAGGAGAGTAGAAACTGATGAAAAGAAGAATAGAGCAAAGAACGAAGAAAAATCAGTAAAACCACACCAGATTTTTTTAAAAAGTACAACATAATATGCAAACCTTTAGCTGAATTAACCTAAGACAAAAAAGAGAAGTTTCAAATTAAAAGATCAAAAGTAAAAGAGATCATTACTGCTAAACTTACATAAATAAGAAAGATTATAAAAGAGTGCTATGCATATTTGAATAAGTCAAAAATAAACAATATGATCAGACTTATAGCAAGTAAAGGGATTGAATTAATAATTTCTAAAAAAGCTACTCACAAAAGCTCAGTTCTGGACAGAATCAGCACTGAACTCTATACCAATTAAGGAAAGAAACAACATCCATCCACCAAATACTCCTCCTAAAAAAAAGACAGAGAAAACTCTTTCTGACTCATTCTATGAGTTCAGTGCTGCCCTAACACCAAATCCCTCCCAAGGAAAGAGTGCTGTAGAGTAATATCTTTTACAAATATGAATGCAAAAATTCACAACAGAATACAGTTGACCCTTGAACAATGTAGAGGCTAGAAGTACTAATACCCCACACAATAGAAAACCCGCAGACAACTTTGGACTTTCTAGAAACTTAACTACAAATAGCCTACTATTGACACTAAGCCTTACCAATGCAATGAACAGTAGATTGACACTATTTTGTATATTGCATGTATTATAGTCTGCATTCTTGCCATAAAGCTAGCTAGAGAAAGAAAATACTACGAAGAACATCATAAGGGAGAGGAAACACATGTATGGTACTGTACTGTATGTATGGATATCATAGGTTTACCTAGTCTGTTTTGTCAGATGAATAGTCTGCAATAGCTGGCAACTACAGGTGCAGAACACTCGCAATCGATGGCAGGCTTTGAGTAGTTCCACTTTGTCTTGTAGTGGCATGGCTTTTCTCAGCTTCTCGGGAGCACTTCCAGCATCACTAGAGGCACTTTGTGTGGAGCTATTTAAAGTTTATGCTGTTGCACTAAACATGTTGAGAAATAAGGAGAAACAGGAAAGACCACTTTTTACTGTGATGTGCATTTTACCAGAGAGGCAGACTGCTCACATGGAAATGATTAGTGTCACATGATATTTAAGCCGATACTGGCAACACTTGAGATCATTAAAGAGCAGTAGGAGGCAGTCACAAAATGGTTATAGAAGGACATTAATTTATGTAATAATGATTTAATACTGTATCTTTACATTGTTTACATTTCTCTTGACTGGGAATGGCACCATGCACGGTCTGTAGAGTTTAAAAATATTTTAGCTTTTTTGTAAAATATTGATTTTTTTTTTTGTGGTGGAAGTGATAAAATAAGCTAGTATCTACACATATTTTATGCATTCAAGATGTATCTTTTGATTACATTTGTTAGATATAGATAGGTTATATGATTCATCTACAATTTTTACAAACTATTGCAAGCCTCCAAAAATTTTTCCAGTATATTTATTTTTGAAAATTTGCATCTAAGTGGACCCACGAAGTTCAGACCCATGTTGTTTAAGGGTCAGTTGACTATCAAGCTAAATCTAGAAACATATAGAATAAATTGTACACAATGACCCAGCAGTGTTTTAACTCAGAAATGCAAGACTGGTTTAACATCTGAAAAATCAAGTAATGTAATACACTACATGAAAGCATACAGGATTCTGCTAAAGCAGTAGTTAGAGAAAAATCTATAGCCTAAATGCATATGATTTAAAAAGAACAAAAAACAAGAGTCACATAATCTCCATAGATGCAGAAAAATCATTTGATAAAATCTAGCACCATTTTTGATAAAACATTCAACAAACTAGGAATGAAAGGAAATATTTTCAACCTCATAAAGTATATCTATAAAAAGCTTGCAGCTAACATTATACTTACTGGTGAAAGATTGAATATTTTTCCTCGAAGTTCAGGACCAAGGCAGACATGGCAATTTAACCTACTTGTATTCAATATTTTATAGTATTTTTTTTCTCCAGAACACTAGAAAAGATAAAGAAGAAAAAGTTTTCTCTACTGGAAATAAGAATTAATACTTTATTTCTATTTTCAGATGACATGACTTTGGGTGTGAAATCCACCAAAAAAAAAAAAAAAAAGTTCAGAACTAATTAGTTCTGTAAGGTTAGGATAGAAATTTAAAATTTTTTAAGATGAGAATATATAGTTTATTCAAAAGCTAATTAGAAGACAGAGAGAGAGAGAGAGAGAGAGAGAGAGAGAGAGAGAGAGAAAGAGATTGAGATTCACTCTCCAAGGTAGGGGAAGGTAAAATTAAAATTTCTATACATGCAATAAACAACCTTAAAATTATAAAAACAATTCCACTTATAATAGAATGAATATAAACGGATAAAATACTTAGAAATAAACTTAATCAAGTGACACAAATTTGTACACTGAAAACTACAAACTATTGCTAAACAGTATTAAAGATCCAAAGAAATAAAAAATATCCTGTATTTATGTACCAAAAGACTTAACAGTGTGAAGATGGCAGTACTTCCCAAATTTTTACACAGATTTGATGCAATACCTCTTATAATTCATGTTGACATTTTTCTAGAAATTGAAAAATGATTCTAAAATTTATTAGTAGTTGCAAGTATGCAATTTTGGTATGGAATAGCCAAAAATCTTGAATAAGAAGATTAAAGTAGGAGGGTGTGCAATTCCCAATTTCTTATTATAAAACAAAAGTAATCAAGGCCTTGGCATAAGAATAGACATATAGATCAAAGAAATAGAATTGTGATCACAGAAATAAAGCTATATGGTCCATAAATTTCTTCAAGGATGCCAAGTCTTTAGTACAGGGAGAAATAATTTTTCAACGAATGTTATTAGGACAATTGGATATACATTCAGATGCTTAACTTAGGTGTTTGCCTTATATAATATGCAAAAATGACTGAAAATGAATCCACACCTATAACTATTACCTCCTAGAAAGAAAACAACAACGAGTTAATTTTCTTTATCTCAGATTTGGCAAAATACTCTTACATATGACATCAAAACAAGGGGCAAAAAAAGAAAAATAGAAAAATTGAAGTTCATCAGAATTAACATTTGTATACCTCAAAGGGTACCACCAATAAAGTGAAAAGACAGACTACAGAATGTGAGAAAATATTTGCATATATATCTGAAAAGTGAATTGTATCTAGAATAATATATAAATAACCTTTACCACACAATGATAATAAGGCTAATAACACAAAATTAAAATTAGCAAAGGATTTGAATAGACCGTTTTCCAAGAAAGATATACAAATGGGTGATAATCACATCAAAAGATCCTTGATGTCATTAGCCATCAGGGAAATGCAAATAGAAATGAACAATTAGATACTACATCCTAACCAATAAGATGACCCAGAATCCAAAAGTCAGATGATAATAAGTATTGGGAAGGTTGTGGAGAAACTGAACCCCTCATACACTGTTGGAAGCATTAAAAATGATTCATCCACCTTGGAAAATAGCCTGAACATTTTTCAAATAATTATGTGTAAAGTTTCCATCTATTCTAGAAATTTGACTTCTTGACATATACACGAGAAATAAAAACATGTTCGCGCAAAAGCTTGAACTTGAATGTTTATAGCAGCATTAATTAGATAACCAAAAAGTGTAAACAACCCAATAACTCATCTGCTGATGAATAGTTGATAGACAAAAAGTGATCTCTTCACACAATGGGACATGGGTACTAGGTTTCTTTTAAGATGATGAAAATGTTCTAACATTGATTATGATGATGATTTGCACAGTTCTGTGAATACACCAATATCCGTTGACATGTCCATTTGAAAAGGGTTAATCTTCTGGTCTATAAATTATCTTTCAATAAACTTTTAAGACAACTAGAAAAAAAGAACGACTAAGAGAGACCTTTAGGTAATGAAAGGAGAGAACCTCTGAGTGGGTGGAAGAGCTGAGGCGTCCAGTAAGGGTGAGGAAGCAAACAGCAGATCACCAGAGCAGCAGGCCGCCCGCCATGTGGTAATGGGTCTAAACGGGAGAAAATTAATTAATGAGAAGGATGGGATGAAGTTAAAACATTTTAAACAAGGGAGTGACTTAACCAGATGGATGTTTTATGCCAAATTAGTAGCATGGAAAATAATGGCTTGACAAGAGGCCAGATTGGAGACAGGAACACGGAGGAAGTAATCCAGGAGACAAGTGATGGGCCTCTAAATTTAGACAAAGGAGATAGAAACGAATGGGCATAAAGTATTTAAGACATAGTGATCAGGCCTTGTTGATAAAGTCAGGGCTCTCAGGACTCCTGTATGAGACAAACTGAACAGGACTCCCTTCCCCAAGGGCAGAGCAGGGGAAACAGAGGCCATCATTAACACCCTTTAGCTCTTATGCAGGCTCTTTGGCTGGGGCTAGAAACCAAATCAACACCAGGCAGATTAACAAGAGAAAAACATGCAGCTTTTTTTTAGTTTTTCATGTATATGGGGATATTCATAAGAGAGTGAGGTCTGAAGAGTTGGCCAAAGCAAGATGCTTTTGTACTTTATAGACAAAGAAAGATACGTTTTGTAAGACATGAGAAGTCAGAGCAAAGCTGGCTAGGGGCAGTACATTTTTAGGGGAGTCTCTAGAAGACGTGTGGGGGAGGGTGTAAAACTAGTGGAAGATAAAACTTACTTTAGTAAGTATATTTATTCTTGCAGGTGTATTGCAGCCCCCAATTCTCAGTCTCTGGTGATAAAGGTTATTTTCTCGCCCTGGTACAGGGAGAGCTCCTTCCCAGAGGAATCTTTATGGCTTGCTGCACGCAAGACGAGACAAATCAGCTCGCCCGGTCTGAAAGTTCAGTTTCGCTAATGTTTTCAACTCAGAATAACTAATATACCAATTCAATATATTTGGGAATGGTACGTCCTTCACTCCTTCAGTGTCCTTGGATGCTCTCTTAGGCACTTGGTACATTCTTTTCCATGTCTTAATTGTTGGTGTTACTTAGGGGAATTTTTCCTTCAGTTTGAGGTTCCTCTGTGAAAGTAATTTAAGAACAAGATGCAGGAGTTTTTAAGTAAGAAGGTGCATGAAGATGGGTGAGAGGCAGGATATTGAGTACCTGTATAAAAGTCAGTAGGAAACAACACAGCATATTGGCAGCCTTAAATTGCTTTCTGTACATAGAAAAGAATCAGTGATTTTAGCTTTACAGGCTTATCAGGAAAATCTGTTTTAAGATAACCATAAAGTAATCAGAAGAGCATATTCCTTTAAAGTTGGTCTTAAAAGCCATTAAAACATTTACTCTTTTTTTAGATTAGAAAATATAGTTTATTTAGAAAGTAAATTTAAGAGCGAGAAAGAGGAGATTCACCTCCCCAAGGTGGGGGCGGGGGCCAAAGCTAAGAAACATGGCTTGACTGTAGCTCAAAGAGCACATGGCCACACCATAGCTTAGCAAGGCAATGGCCCTAAACCATGGTTCACTTTAAAAGATAACGCGTGGGTGTACACACACACACACACACACACACACACACACACACACAGAATTAGAAGTTTATACATTGATTTTGCATATATAATTCCGATTAGTAATTTTAAAAAACCCTTTGTTTTGAGTAAAGTCAAATATTATTATTATTATTACTAGTATTACTATCATTTTTTAGAATAGAAATGTAAGATTTGGAAATATTAAGAGGCTTCAAGTACTGAGTGGTGAAGTCAGATCTAAAGTTCATATCTTCTAGCCTCAAACTCCATGTTATTAGGCACTTTGGGTGATATCTTCCTGTCTGCCTGCCCATCCTGTGTACTTTTATTAACTAAATGTTTGTTCTTTTAAAATAAATAACAAGCCGGGCTCGGTGGCTTAGCCTGTAATCCTGTGCCTTTGGGAGGCTGAGGTGAGTGGATTGCCTGAGTCCGTGGGTTCGGACCCGCCTAGGCAGCGAGACCTCATCTCTACAATAAATAAAAAAGAAATCAGCCGGGTGTGGTAGCGCGCGCCTGTAATTCCAGCTACTCAGAAGGCTGAGGCGG
>NW_007258102.1:370761-384570 GCF_000164805.1 Carlito syrichta | reverse complement strand
GCGGTGGCCGGGAGCGGCCACTGCACTCCAGTCTGGGCGACCGAGTGAGACTCCAATTCAAAAAACAAACAAACAAAAAAACCTGGAAACTGAGGCTTTGACTGTTACTTCTATTTAGATATGCATCTTCTCGGAATTTGTAGGTCAAAAAACCAGGGGAGGGCTATAGTGATGATTGCACAGGGAAGTGGACCTTATTGGTCTTTGAGCTCTTTAAAGACTATTGGTGCTAAGGAGAGGAAAAGGTAGCAGCTGGCAGAGTTCACAGTGGGTGTGTTCACCCCACCTTTCTGCTTCAGTTTTGCCGAAAGCCACCTTATTTACATAATCATTAAGCTTTCACTGTTTTTTTTTTTTTTTTTTTTGAGTTGGAGTCTCACTCTGTCGCCCAGACTGGAGTGCAGTGGCCGCTCCCGGCCACCGCAGCCTCGACCTGCTGGGCTCCGGCGATCCTTCTGCCTCAGCCTTCTGAGTAGCCGGAATTACAGGCATGAGCTACCATGCCCGGCTGGTTTTTTGATTTATTATAGAGATGAGGTCTCACTGCCCAGGCGGGTCTCGAACCCGCAGGCTCAGGCAATCCAGTCATCTCAGCCTCCCAAAGGCACGGGATTACAGGCTGAGCCACCGAGCCCGGCTAGGCTTTCACCGTTTAATATCTCTCTTTTTTTTTTAAGTGGGGGGGAGGCTCCCTTATGTTGCCCTGGCAGGTCTGGAACCCCTGGGCTCAGGGGATCCTCCTACTTTAGCCTCCCAAAGTGCTGCTGGGATTATAGGCTTGAGTCACTGCACCTGGTCTGATCTATTTTTTCCCACATTTTTCATTCTCACTGTTAAGGAATCATCTTTTCCAAATAACTGGCCGGTGATGATTGTTGTACTACCATGAAATCATTTTTTCTTTATTTTTATTCAGGTTAAAAGATTTCAGGTTAAACCGGGCGCGGTGGCTCACTCCTGTAATCCCAGCAGTTTGGGAGGCTGAGGTGAGAAGACTGCCTGAGCCCGGGAGCTTGAGAACAGTCCTGGCAATTTAGTGAGACTTAGTCTCTACAATAAACAAATAAAAAAATTAGCCGGGCTCGGTGGCTCAGCCTGTTATCCCGCGCCTTTGGGAGGCTGAAGTGAGTGGATTGCCTGAGCCCGAGGGTTCGAGACCTGCCTGGGCAGCGAGACCACATCTCTACAATAAATCAAAAAATTAGAGCCGGGCTTGGTGGCTCAGCCTGTAATCCCGCGCCTTTGGAAGGCTGAGGTGAGTGGATTGCCTGAGCCCGAGGGTTCGAGACCCGCCTGGGCAGCGACACTTCATCTCTATAATAAATGAAAACGTCAGCCGGGCGTGGTAGCGCATGCCTGTAATTCCGGCTACTTGGAAGGCTGAGACGGAAGGATCGCCGGAGCCCAGCAGGTCGAGGCTGTGGTGGTCGGGAGCGGCCACTGCACTCCAGTCTGGCCGACCGAGTGAGACTCCAACTCAAAAAATAAAAATAAATAAAATAAATAAAAATAAATAAATAACATCACAGATATAGGGTTTTGTTTATCTTTTAAAGTAATCTGACAGTAGCTTAAATAGGACGACTCTTATTCTACTTATTGTTGCCCTATTTGAAGCAATTTTTCGGTCTTCATAAATGTAGCCATGGAGCTATATTTTGCTTTTTCTGGGAATGTCCTGATTGTTATACTTGCTTTTCTCTATCTACTTTCACAATGTAGGAAGAAAATGGAACTGTTTTAATGATAAATCATTTTCCATGGAGATTAAGCTCTACAGTAATTTCTACAGTAACTGAGTCATGAAAAACATATTTTACAAGTTGGGGGAGGTGTTAGAGGCAAGTGGGGAGAGAGGGATCTCCATAGCTTTCTCTTCAACCAATTACGGTGACCAGCATTTTGAAGATAAGGAATACTTTAAAATTTCTGTTGAAAACTCCTTGTGAAGATTTGTCTCATGACTGGGAGTTAGAGTTTTAGACTTGCAATCTGAAAATCAAGAATTACAATTTATAACAAAACAAAGAGCATGATGGGCAGTTAGAATGTAAAAGCAAGGTAGCTAGTTTTCCATCTTATGGATAGAGTTGCAGGTGGAAGCAAATTATGAATATCATATAGTCCATCATAAAATAGCCGGATTAGCCCCGCTTGACAATGATAAGTTAATAAGAACCCAGGCAATTTTGTCCAGGCTGGAAAACAAGATGTTTTTTTTTTTTTTTTGAGTTGGAGTCTTACTCTGTCGTCCAGACTGGAGTGCAGTGGCATGCTCCCGGTCACTGCAGCCTCAACCTGCTGGGCTCAGGTGATCCTTCTGCCTCAGCCTGCCAAGTAGCCGGAACTACAGGCACGCGCTACCACGGTCAGCTAGTTTTTGATTTATTGTAGAGACAAGGTCTTGCCAAGTTGCCCAGGCGGGTCTCAAACCCGCGGGCTCAGGCAATCCACTCACTTCGGCCTCCCAAAGTGCTGGGATCACAGGCTGAGCCACCAAGCCTGGCACAAGATGATTTTGAAATGTATGACTCTCTTTGGCATCCTATGAGTGTCCATGTCCTGCGGATCATTTTCCTAAGTTTTTCCAAAAGCTTTTCTCTTTTTTCCAATCTGTACCCTTGTGTTGGACTGTAACTAGGGTCATACTCTCCTCAGTCAAACTTATTTTTCACTTTACACTCACTGCTTCTTTTTTTTTTTTTAAATGACACTTCATATTCAAATTTACACCCCCCTAAGTAACAAAAGGCAAAATCAGGACAGATACTTTATCTATCTGAATGACTTTGGGAAATACATTTTAGTTCTCAAAGTTTCAGCTTCCTCCTCTTTAAAACTGTGGAAAGGATGGGGAGAGATCATACAATGTGGCATAGTTAAAGAATTAAATGTTATATAATAATTTTCTAGATATTAGGCAATTTTACTCAGTTGTCAAAATCTTTGAAATTAAACATACTAATTATAGTGCATAATTTTAAAAGAAGAAATAGTTAGACAACTTTGACTTACATCAAATATGAAGGTACTCTATTTTGGCTTATTTCCTTCATAACATCAGAGGACAGCTTTTGTTAAGTTCGCTAACATTCCAAACTCCAGACGTGTTGAGTGAACTTCAATTGAGAAAGGGTCATGTGCAAAATCTTCCCACCTTTCTTCCTTCTACTTAAGATGTTTCAATCTTTCATCTAGATTATTAGCCAGTGTAGTGACTATGTGTCAAATAGACTGTTAGTATGCAAATACTGCAAACCCTTACCTGTGATCCCGTAAGACCACTGAGGACATTAAAGCAATAGATGCGGAGCTGGTGCCACTCGATGACTTGATGTATCTGCTAGAAAAAGAAAGGTCCAAGTGTAAGCATTCTTTACGTCCACATTCCTGTCAGACTGTGAAACACTTTGCATATGAACTTCTTTCTCTGAAGAGCACAGTGGCATCAATTAGAGAGTAAGTTTATGATTGAACCTTTACCTTTGAAATCATATATTTGCGTAACTCCTCAAGGCAGCGCGTACCTAAACCCAAGACTTGCTTTCCATTTAGACACCTTCTGATTTTATTCATTTACTCGTGAAAGACAAGAAGCACCAGTGAAGGATTGGTATACAGGTAGCGTTTGTTACCCGATGAATGATGTATCTGCCAGCTTTTGAAGCTACAGTTAGCCACTGCAAGTTTCTCCTTTGGTTTTACATGCACAAAATAATTTATCTGAATCACTTCTGTCTTCAGAGAGTAGCATCAGTACTCAGTTGATTATTTGGCTCCAAATGGGATTTATGCAAATCCTTCATCTGTGTAGAAATCTGACGACTTCTAGTGTCAGTGTCTCTAATTCTTTGTGCTCTTCATTCTACTGGTTACTGAAAAAAAATAACCGCCTAGTCATGCACGCTTTTCTTCAAGATTGATGTTTTCCCCCTAAGTAACCATGCAGTGTATCATATTGCAATAGAGCCTATTTTTAAGTGCAGTGTTAAAGTGCCACTTTCCTGAATAACCCTGAGAAGTGCCTTGTTTTCAAAGCTTCTAGGTAGTAACTACATGTCATTCTTTAAGATAGTGATCTCCTAACCTTTAGAGCTACTTGAGAACAGACAGCACTGAGGCTGTTTGGGGTCAGATCCACTATTCTCCTTGGAATCTAAACTGTATGGTTGGGTGAAGATATCTCCCGTCACCTCAAAGAGGTTGTAACAAATACTGAAGTCGAATTGAAAAGGCAGAAAGATACTTGAAACTTTCTTAATCTGTAGATTTTGGGGGTGCTTATTTGCAATTTGGGAAGATATATCTCATATTCCACAACACAAAGTAAAAAGTTTGAAAAATAATGAATATATTCTACAGCCAATCCTGTGTTTGAATCTAACCATCATTCTTCCCTTTTTCTTCTCTTTTATGTCATTTTCCTCCTGTTTTTTTTTTCTTTCTTCCTCTCTCACCCTTTCTCTTTCATCCCTCCGTCTCTTTTTTCTTTCCTGGTCTCATTTCCTATCTCATCCATTTGAGATGCTTTTGCAACACAGTAGAGACACTGCAGTACGAGGTAGAGAAGAACAATCAACGATATGATGTCTGACCATGTTTCTCAGAGTTCCCTAAAGCGTTTCTCATACTTTTTCCCCCAAAAGCATTAGGCGCAGTTCTTTTTTTGTAGGGAGGTTCTGTGATAAAAATGAACGCCAAAAGATAAATGCATTCTGAAAACAGTTTGCCATATATCTTTTTTTTTTTATATATTCTTAATTTTCATAAGCCCACTCAAATCTCTGAGAAGCCTGCACTCAAGACAGATGATATTCAGTATTTCGCAAATTCATTGGCTCTTGGGAGATTTTCTTTTTCTTTTTTTTCCCCCAAAATAATTAGAAACATTCCAGGGAAACAATTTTGATGAACCAACTTGGAGAATTTTTACTGCATTTCAGTCTTCTTGAGAACAACAGAATGAGAATACATTCATCCCTGCCATCACCACACCATCTAGGGGAGGAAACACATGGCAGCACAAGGCAGTTTTTCCCCAGTTTTCTAGGAGCTTGAAATCTGTTTCCCAATTTGAGCAAAAATATTGTTTCCTAAAATGTCTATTCATCTCAGGCTTCAATTTTTGTCTACTGTTAAATATGTAAAATCTCTTTCCACATAGAAAATCTCTTTCCACATAGAAATTATTCAGGCATCTAAAAGTTATTGTATCAGCATTCACTGAATGGCAAAAAAGTACTGATGTTTTTCATCTGTCTTACATATGGTGTGGTCTAAAACTTTCCCTATCTATTAGTCACTTCCCTTGTATAAAAAAAACATAACCTTATAGATAAATATTTCCTCATTTTTAAATATTTTCACTTAACCTGTCAGCTTAAATATTTACCAAGTACTTTATGGATAACGAACATTTTGTTTAATCCTTGGGCACTGCAGGTAAGAAGTTCACATACATAAGCACAGAGTGTCACATGGGAACATGTGTTTACAATCTGGTGTGTGTGTGTGTGTGTGTGTGTGTGCGTGCGTGTGTGTGTGTGGTGAGAAGATGATGTCTTTGCGTTTGGAAGCCATTCTTAGCTGCTCTAGTGTGTTCATCTACTGAAGGACATAAAAAGCAAAAGCCTACAAGTCCATATTTCTTGGCCGCAAGAGTTCTAGATGAAAACACAGCTTCAACAATTACATGCTTTCTGCGAGATTTGAAAGGTGAAAATGAAGAGGGGGATATATTCTGCCTGATTTTGCTATGTGCAGCTGCAGAGCAGGTTTATGAAGACAGGGTTTTTTTTTTTCCGTGTGTGGTTTTGCTTTGGTTCCATTTTCCTGCAGCGGTTTTCCAATGTTCAGTTTGTCATTTCTGAGGGTCAAGAAAGTAGTAACCAAACTCTTATTTCCAATGCATACGACCAGTTTCACTAGTGATGAAGAGGAACATAAGTTGCCATATAATAAGTCTACTTGATTCTGGCTTTTGATCCTTGGATTTCAGTTATCATGGTGTCTTCTTCAACTTGTCAACTCCCAAGTGGCCTGCACATGCCCCAACTTCATGGCAGCATAGGCAGTTGTCCTGGCGAGCTACTTGGGAAACTTTCCTTCCCAACCTAGAGCCCAGTCACCTTCTCTTCCAAGGGCTTTGCAAGCACAAATATATTGCATAGCTCACTGCTTTATCTAATTGCAGTAAACTCTGTTTCTGGTACAAAATCCTGATTAATAAATAATTTGCTAGCAGAGCAGTTAATGGCCGATATCTTGAATGAGGAAAATCTGGAGTGGCTATCCAACCAAAAATAAGATAAAAAGCAGTGAGGCTATCTATACTTTTGGATAATGAAAGCTGGGTTATTTACGACATGCAATGGGAAAAAGTAACTCAAATGATTTCAATAGTTTGTCCAGAATAAATCTCCTATTGGCGATAGGGATTTAAGAGATTGTTTGGTTACTAGAACAATGTTTGTTTATCCCACAGAGTTACAGTAAAAGAGCTGAATCTATGTGTTCAGAGCCACCAAATACATTGCTCTTTTATGTATTGGGGTCTTGTAGAATGATAGAATGGAATAGTTAAGACTCCGATATGTCACCAGCTGGGAGAAGCTAACTTCTAAGAGTAGAGTTTCATCCCACACGTTTCTCTGAAATAGTGATTAATATATGTTGCATTTTCTCCCATAGTCAGGGTACCAGAGTCCTGGACCAAAAGAGTGGAGATGGAATGGCACCTACTGCTGTGATACTTAATGACCACCACACAAATTTTTAAAAAAGTTTTGTATCCATGAACTTAGGTTATACTGGTTTAGAGAGTTTAGTATCTAAAAGCAGAACACTTCCACCAAGAGAAACTGTGATACCTCCATAGAAAGACAACTTTACCATTTAGAATTTTCAATGAATCAACAACTAAAAAAACATCAATTGCTTTGCTATCTGGGGCTAGATTCATATTATCAAGGTGCAAATGAAGGGAGAAATATATAGAGAGCCTAGGATTGACTAGGGAGGAATGTATCTAGAGCCCAGCAATACCTCTGGGATTCATCCTAGTACTGTCATCTTTGGTAGTAAAAGTTAATGGTAGGCAAGAGCAACCTTATTAAAGAAGGCCTTGGACCCCTTACAAATGAGGATTTAGTAGCCCACTGGGTAAAAAATGCTGACTGACTTACTTTTAGGTTGAGGGCAAAAGACGCGCAAAGTGAAGAGTAGAAAAAGGAAGTGGTAAACAACTGTAGCCAAATGAAGCCAAGGTCATGGGTCTTTGTTCTGGTCCTATTTATTACTGTCAACAAAATTTTTTTTTCTCTCTCTTTTTGCCACTATGTTACATAAGATACGTTAGTGGTGATTTATTTAGAATTTATCTAAAATTAAAATGTGTTTAAAATTGATTAACATTTGATGACATGATATTAATTTTCAATTTGGAATTAACTGAAAAATGTAGTAAACATCATCCAGAAAAAGACACAATGACTAACAGTACTTTGGAGAGAGGTCACGTTTTCATGTATAAGAAGGAAACTTGCATTGTGTTAGGTGGAATGATGAGTTGATACTATTATTAGGTTTATTTTTCAGTGTCGCAAAATTCACATAATATAGTATTTACTTTATAATTATTTGTAAGCGTGCAATTTGGTGGTGTTAAACACATTCACAATGTCATTAAAACCATCATAACTATCTATTCCCCAAACTACATAAACTCTGTACCCACTGAACAACGACTTTCCAGTGACTCCCCACTGCCTCTGGTTACCTCTATTCTACTTTCTGGCTATACTGTAAATTATTTATATAAGTTAAATAACATGAAATACTATTCTTTTTCTTTTTTTTGAGTTGGAGTCTCACTCTGTGGCCCAGACTGGGGCACAGTGGCTGCTCCCGGCCCCCGCAGCCTCGACCCGCTGGGCTCCGGCGATCCTTCTGCCTCAGCCTTCCAAGTAGCTGGAACTACAGGCACGTGCTACCACACCCGGATAATTTTTGATTTGTTGTAGAGATGAGGTCTCACTTGCCCAGGCGGGTCTCGAACCCGCGGGCTCAGGCCATCCACTCACCTCAGCCTCGCAAAGGCGCAGGATGACAGGCTGCGCCACCGAGCCCGGCTATGAAATACTATTCTTCTGCCTCTGCTTCATATCACTTAGCACAATATTTTCAAGGTGCATTCATGTTGTACCAAATCAATGTCTTTCTTTTTAAGGATGAATATTATTTTATTGTATGTTTACACTATGTTTTGTTTATTCATTCACCTGCCAGTGGATACTTGGGTTGCTTCTGCTCTTTGGTTAATGTGAAAAAGCTACTGTGAACACTAGTGTACAAATAATAGTGAGTCACTGCTTTCATTTCTTTTTTTTTTTTTTTGAGTTGGAGTCTCACTGTCGCCCAGACTGGAGTGCAGCGGCCGCTCCCGGCCACCGCAGCGAGTGGCTGGAACTACAGGCGCGTGCTCCCACGCCCGGCTCATTTTGATTTATTGTAGAGATGAGTTCTCGCCAAGTTGCCCAGGCGGGTCTCGAACCTGCGGGCTCAGCCAATCCACTCACCTCAGCTTCCCAAAGTGCGGGATGACAGGCTGAGGCACCAAGCCTGGCTACTGCTTTCATTTCATATGGATATAAACCGAAGAATGGAAATGCTGGGTCTTATAATAGTTCTATGTTTAACTTTTGGAGAAACAACCAAACTGTTTTCCACAGATGTTTTACTACTTTACATCCCCACCAGAAATGCATGAGGGTTCCAGTTTCTCCTCATCCTTCTCAGGACTTGTTTTTCCTATTATAAATGTTGTTTTTTATTTTCCCAGGATTTGTGAAATGATGTCTTATTGTGGTTTTATTTGCATTTCCATATGAACTAATGATATTGGGCATTATTCCATGTGTTTATTGTGTATCTTCTTTGGAGAAATGTCTCTTCAAGTCTGCTGCCTGTTTTTGAATCGTACTTTTTGTTTTATTGCTGAATCAATTCTTTATATATTATGAACATTGACTGGTTGTGAAATACTTCCTTGTAAATGTTTTCCCCCAATCTGTGTGTTGCATTTTCACTTTCTTAAGAGTCTGCCAGCTCCAGGCTTTACCTCACCACTTCAGTGTCTGGCCAGGCACTGGCAGCAAGGGCTGCAGAGGGAGCCCAGAAGGAGAGTGTCACTGAAGAGACAAGAGAGGCACCTAGCCTCCATCTTGAAGGCAGGGTAGGAAAGTGCAATGACTTGCTCACTACAGAGAAACAGACCTGATCTCTATGACTGGTGAATCTACTATGCAGGGGTTGATCATGACCCAGAGGGAATGTTCTGAAAACACAAACTTTGTGCTTTCTTTTTGGAGGGACCTGACCAGTGCTGAGTCCCAGGCGCTTCACGCCCTACCTGGATACAGCTGCAAGAAACAGGGTGTGACCAGAAAAGGACCAGGAAGAACTCCAAAGAGATCAGTCATGAGTCCAGGGCTGACCCAAACCCCCTCCTTCCCAGCAATGCTCTGACCATGAGACCCTCAGAGATGGGCCTTGACTGAGAGGGAGAAACCCAGGCAGAGCCTGGACATCAGTTGCAGTAGAACTCCATTCCAGGATAGGTCTGACGGACCCCTTGCAAGTACATATCTGGGGAAGAGAGGACCCTGCACCTCCCCACTGGAGGAGATCTACCTGACCACAGGAGAGGAAGAGGGGAGGATTGCAGCCCAACCCACTTTCTCTGCCCCTCCTCCTTCCCTGCTCCAGACACTGGGGAGAGAGGGAAAGATGTGGAAGCTCTGAAGGAGAGACCAGACTAGAGGAAAAACAACAGAGTCTGCCACAAGAGAGCAGGTTTTTAAATTTTTATAAAATTAAAAAAAAATTGCCAATTTGTTTGTTAGTTCATATATTTTTAAAATATTTCTCCTTTTTGGATGAATGTGTATGTGAGGGTTTGTCTGCATTCCCCCCCAATCTTATTTCTTTTTTTATTTTGCTTTTCTGTTTCTTCTTTTGTTTGATGTTTTCTGTTTATGTGTGTATGTAAATGATTGAGTGTTCATCTTCCAATTTTGTTGTTGTTGTTGATTTGTTTCTGCTCGTTTGTTCTTCTGGGTTATTTTATTTTATTTTTTATACTTTAAGGTGTGTGTCAATATATATGTGAGGGTTAAATCCAAATTCCTTTTTTTTTTTCCTGATCTTTGTTTTTCTTCTCCATTCACTTTGTTCTAGGTGTGTGTGTGTATGTGAGTTCTGTCTGCTTGGTTTTTTGTTTGTTTGTTTTGTTTCACTTTGTTGTTATTACAGTTTGTTTTGGGGTGTGTGTACATGTTTCTTTGTGTATGTGTTCAATTGTTTTTTGCATTGGTTTCTGCTTTGGATCATCATATAGAGTGGTGGTGGGGATTGGGTCTCAGGGAGCACATGCCACAATCAGTGAACATTTAATTTGCAATTAGTTTCTGAATTCTAGCACCCCATACTCTACCTTATTCGACTTTGAAAAACTACAAGAGACAGCAAAGCTTCCCACACATAGCCCTATGTCAAAACAGAACAAATCCAAAGCCTGGATCAGGGAAGAATGCAGGACTGAGCAAGCATCAGAAGGGAAAGCCTCTCCCACTGACACTGAATAACAGAACTAAAGAGAAAAACAAGAGATTTGTCACAAATGAGGAAAAATCAAAGAAAGATCACAAGCAATTTCAAGTGTAACAAAGAGAAATCTCCTGAAAAAATCAGATCTTGGTTCCCAAACAATGGAAGTCACCAGTGATTGGCCCATATGACAGGGATCAGAGAATGGATGGAAAGGATGAATAAGACTCAAGAAAGAAAAGATGCAACACTGAAAGAACTTGTAACAAACATTTGGTAATAAAAAATTCATCCAGGAAATAAATAACAAGATGACAAACATGGAAAGCAGAATTAATGTAACTGAATAAAGAATTTTAGAACCCGAAGACCAGAACATGGAATTAACCTGATCCATTAAAAACATAAAAGACTCAGAAAGAAAGAACAAAGCCTACAAGAGATGTGCAATTATTTCAAGAGGCCAAACCTATGCCTGACTGGTATCCCAAAGAAGAAAGAAAAATGGAAAACAACTTAGAGCAAGTATTTCAGGAGATAATCCAAGAAAACTTTCCCCATCTCACCAAAGATGTTACCAGCCAAGCACAAGAGATACAGTGAACACCCACAAGATGTCAAATGAGAAACGTAAACCCTAGGCACATAGTAATTTGCCTACACAAAGTAAGCACAAAAGAAAAAAACCTGAAGGTTGCAAGAGAGAAAGCTGAGACTACCTACCAGGTAAAACAAATCAGAATAGCAGCAGACCTATCAGCAGAAACACTACAAGCAAGAAGGGAATGGAGTCCAATTTTCAAAGTCCTCAAAGATAAACAATTTCAACCAATAATTTCCTACTCAGCCTAGCTCAGCTTCATCAGTGATGGAGAATTAAAACCCTTCCCAGATATGCAATCCCTAAGAGATTATGCAACTTCAAGACCAACTCCTCAGGAGACACTTAAAAAGGTATTAAGCAAAGAAGAAAGAAAAAAAGAATGCTCACACACTTCCCAAGAGAATAGCAGAGCACAGAATCATCAGAGAATACAGTGCAATAAGAAACTTGAAAACACACACATACATCAACCCCAAAGTCAAAAGAAAAGAAGCAAACAACAACCAAAAAAACTTTATAGGAACCTCATGACAGAGATAAAAAACCACATTTCAATAATCAGCCTGAACATGAATGGACCAAATGCACCACTGAAAAGAAACAGAATGGCAAACTGCATAAGACTCCATGACCCAATTGTTTCTTGCATCCAGGAAACTCATCTCACCACAAGGGATGGGCACAGACAATAAGTTAAAGGATGGAAAATGAGTTTCCAGACAAATGAATCACAAAAGAAGGTAGGAGTCATGATCTCAATATCAGACAAAACAACCAACAACCTTTGAGCTATCAAAAATTTAAAAAGATACAAAAAGACACTACATGATGATAAAAGATTCAATTCATCAACAAGAAATATCCATCCTAAACATATACACATACCACACAGGAGCATCAGCATTTATAAAACAACTACAAAGTAAACTAAAAAAAAGATATAGACTCTAACTCTAGTATAGCAGGGGACTTGACTACCCCAATAACAGCCCTAATTGATCATGAAGGCAAAAAATCAACAAGGTGATCCAGAACCTAAACTTGTCACTCAACCAAATGGACTTAATAGATACCTACAGATTATTTCACTCAACAACCACATAATATACATTCTAGTCATCACCACATGGAACATACTCCAAGACTGATCACGTCCTTGGCCATAAACCAAGCATAAGCAAATTCCTTAAGGTTGAAATATTGCCATATGCCTTCTCAGGCCACAGTGGAATAAAAATAAATATCAACACCAGCAAAATTTCCCCAAAGGCCACAAAGACATAGATACTAAACAGCATGATGCTGAACAACTACTGGATCAACACTGAAATCAAAGCAGAAATTAAAAGATTCCTGGAAACACATGAGAATGAAGAAACATCTTACCAAAACTTCTGGGATGCCATGAAAACAGTTCTCACAGGGGAATTTATATGTCTACAAGCACACATTAAGAAAACAGAAAGATCAGAAATTGAGAGCCTAACAAGTCACTTAAGGGACCTGGAAAGAGAAGACCACCAAAACCCCAACTTTAGCAGAAAAATCCAAATCACCAAAATAAGATCCCAGACACAGGACAAAACTAAAAAGCTGGTTCTTTGAAAGAATTAACAAGACTGATGGACCCCTAGCCAGAATGACCAAGAAAAAGAGAGAAAAACCTAATAAACACAATCAGAAATACAAAAGATCAAATCTCAACTGATCCCAAAGAAATATAAAAGATTTTCAAAGATTACTATGTAAAACTGTATGGAAGCAAACCTAAATGAAATGGAGGACTTTTTGACATCACACAACCTCCCAAGGTTGAAACAAGAAGACTTTGAGACACTAAATAGACCAATAACAATCCAGGAAACTGACTCTGTCATGCAACAACAACAACAACAACAACAAAGCCTTGGACCTGATGGCTTTCCAGTAGAATTCTAAAAAACGTACATAGGGGAGCTGACACCAATCCTATTGAAAATATTCCAGCAAATTGAGAAAGATAGAATGCTCCCCAGATCATTTTATGAAGCTAACACCATACGATACCCAAACTGGGTGAAGATCCAACAAAAAAAGAGAACTACAGGCCAATATCCCTTATGAACATAGATGCAAAAATTCTCAAAAAGATTCCAGAAAATCGAATGCAAAAACACATCTCAAAAATCATTCACCATGACCAAGTAGGCTTCATCCTGGAATGCAGGGCTGGTCCAGCATCCAGAAGACCATAAATGTAATCAAATACATCAACAGATGTAAAAACAAGAACCACTTGATTATATCATTAGATGTGGAAAAAGCTTTTGGTAAAATCCAGCATCCCTTGTTGATAAAAACTCTCAAACACCTAGATACAGAAGGAACATGCCTCAAAATAGATCTATCACAGAAACAAAGAACAGAGTACCATATGTTCTCACTCCCAAACGGACCTTGAACAGGTATCATAATACTATAAGAAATGAATGGCGCCGGGCTGGGTGGCTCAATCTGTCATCCCGTGCCTTTGGGAGGTGGAGGTGAGTGGATGGCCTGAGCCCGCGGGTTCGAGAACCGCCTGGGCAGCGAGACCTCATCTCTACAATAAATCAAGAATC
>NW_007258102.1:241888-370741 GCF_000164805.1 Carlito syrichta | reverse complement strand
GAGGCGGAAGGATCGCCGGAGCCCAGCGGGTCGATGCTGCGGTGGCCGGGAGCGGCCCCTGCACTCCAGTCTGGGCGACCCAGTGAGACTCCAACTCAAAAAAAAAAGAAGAAAAAGAAATGAAGGCTGCAGTGGGAAACTGCCAGGGATGGGGGTGGGGGTGAGATTGGCAGTTGAGGGAAACTGCCAGGGGAGGGAGGGGCACACCTCATCAACAAGGGTAGCTCTATAATCAGCGTTTGTATACCTAACCCTGAATTGTACCCCACAGCTTCAAAAAAAATCAAATGGGATTTTAAAAAAGTAAAGTTTTAAAGTTAGCATAGTCTAAACATGATTAGTCACAGAGTGAGGGTCAAGCTGACCTTAATAGATCATTGAGTGCTTAGATATTTCTGTCTAATCAATACCTAAACTCTTTATAGTTCAAATAAATTAATTCAAAACTAAACAAAAAGGAAAAAAAAAAAATAGAAGACAGATCCTAAATGATTGGGTTAACATTATGCCTCACAAATCTAAAAAACGAAGAACAAACTCAATCGTAAATTAGCAGAAGGAAGAAAATAATAAAACTTAGAACAGAAATAAATCAAATAGGGAACATAATGACTATATAAAGTAACAATAAAATTAAAAGCTGATTTCTTGGAAAAAATTGATAAACACATATCTAGTCTAAATAAGAAAAATAAAGAAGAAAGCTAACAATAGCAACAAAAGACCAGGACCAAATGTCTTCATGGCTAAATTCTACCAAACATTCATATAATAATTAATAACAATATTCTTAAACTCTTCCACAATATAAGGGAATACTTCCAAGCACATTTTTTTGAATTCAACATCACCTTGATAACTAAACCAGAGAAAGATACTACAAAAAATAAATTGCAGTTTGAGCTAATATCTCTAAAGAACATTAATGCAAAAAATCCTCAGTAAAATGTTAGCAAACCAAATTCAACAAGACATCAGCAAAACTGTACATTCAACCAAGTGGGATTTATCTCTGGCATGGAAACCTGTTTTAACACACAAATACCAATCAATGTGATACATCACATCAACAGCATGAAAAATAAAAACTACTTTATCATCCTAGGTGATGCATAAAAATTGGATGACATTCGACATCCTTTCTTGAGAAAAACCTTTCAATAGTTTACACATAGAAAAAATGTTTCTCAATATAATAAAGGCCACTTGTTAAAAAAAAACCCAGGAGACATTATAATCAATGGGAAAAAACTCAAAGCTTTTTCACTAAGATCTGGTTCAAGACAAGGATGCCAACTCTCCCTACTTCTATTTAACACAGTACAGGAAGTGCTAGCAAGAGCAATCAGGAAAGAGAAATGAAAAGCACCAAAACAGAAAAGGAAGAAGTAAAATTATTTCTATTTGCAGAGGACATGATCCCATGTGTAAAAGCCCTCAAGGATTCTGCAAAACAACAACAACAAAACTATTAGACTAAAAAATAATTTTAGTGCAGTTTCAGAATACAAAATCAATATTCTCAAATGAATAGCATTTTTTACACTCAAATAAGAACTAGCTGAAAAAGAAATCAAGAAAACAATCCCATTAGCAGTAGTATAACCAAAAAAATATTTAAAAATATATTCTCTCATTTTCTCAGACTTTTGACAGTTTGATTATAATGTGTATCAATGTGAGTTTCCATGAATATTCTTGGATTTATCCAAATTAGAGATAATTTAACTGCTTAGATTTGTAGGCTCATGTCTCTAATCAAATTTGGGTAGTTTTCAGTGATTATTTCTTTAATTAGCATCTCTTTCCTTTTCTCTCTTTCTTCTTTTGATATTCTTACAATGCGTATGTTGGTCCTCTTGATAGTGTCCTAAATGTCCTTCATGCTCTGCTCACTTTTTCTTTCATTGCTTTTTTATTTCTGCTTTTCAGATGCAATAATTTCTTTTTTTTAAATTTAAAGATGTGGGGTATAAATATTACTTAATCACGGTTAGGTATACAAATAGGTATTGTACAGGTAAAGTTTGCACCTCATTTTGGTCCCCCCTTCACCTGGTTTGAGATCAGGTACCCTTATTGGTGAAGTGTGCTCCCTCCCTCTCCCCTGGCAGTTTCTCACTACTACCAATTCCTTTCTTATAGTATTATGATAATTGTTCAGAGCTTGCTTATGAGTGAGAACATGTGGTACTCAGTATGTTTTTTCTGTGATAGATCATTGAGTATTATAGACTCTAAGTCTAATCAAGGTACTGCAATGTTCATGATTTTGTCCTTCTTTATGACTGTGTAATATTCCATTGTGTATATGTACCACAGTTGTACAAATCCAGTCCACTTCTGATGGGTGGCACAGTTGGTTCCGTGTTTTTGCTTGGTGAATAATGCTATAATAAACATGTGTGTGCAGGTATCTTTTTAAAAAAATAGAGTGATTTGAGTCCCGTCGGGTGTATTTCCAGAAGAGGGATTGCAGGGCTGTATGAAGGTCAACTTTTAGATCTTTTAGGAGTCCCCACACAGTTTTCCACAGAAGTGGTAATAGTATACACTCTCACCAACAGTGTAGAGGTGTTCTCTTTTCCCTACATCGTCCCTAGCATCTGTAGTTTTTGAGTTATTGATAATGGCCATCCTGTCTAGACTCATTTCAATTGTTCTCTCTTCAAGTTAATTGGCTATTCTGTTTGCTCAACTCTGATTTGGACCATTCTGGTAAATTTTTAGAAAATGTAGGAGACACCCTTATAGAAATTGGAATTAGCAACCAATTCCTGATCAAAACCCCAAGCACCCATTTCATAAGAGATAAGATAGATAAGTGGGACGTCATCAAACTGAAAAGCTTCTGCAAAGTCAAAGAAACCATCAAGAGAGTGAAGAGACAGCTCACAGGCTAGGAAAAATATTTGCCAACTGTATATCTGACAAAGGTCTAACATCTAGGACCTACAAGGAACTCAAACGTGCCCCCAAATTTTAAAAAAAGCCCCATTACAAAGTGGGCAAAAGATAATAGACACTTTTCAAAGGAAGAGATATGAGCAGCCAGCAGACACATGAAAAAATTAAAACCACACTGTGATACCACTTACCTCCAGTCAGGTTGGCCATCATCGATAACACAAAAAAGCAACAGATGCTGGAGAGGATGCGGGGAAAAGGGAACACTTCTACACTGTTGGTGGGTAAACTAGTAGAATCTCTGTGGAAAACAGTTTGGCAATTCCTAAAAGATCTCAAAATTGACCTTCCATATGATCCCACAATCCCCCTATTGGGAATACACCTAGAGGAAATCAAAACATTCTATTAAAAAGATACCTGCACACGCATGTTTACTGCAGCACTATTCACAATAGCAAAAACATGGAACCAACTGTGTTGCTCATCTTAAGAGTTCTGGATTAAAAAATATGTGGTACATATATACAGTGGAATATTACACAGCCAAAAAAGGACAAAATTATGAAATTCGCAGCAACTTGAGTGAGCTTAGAGTCTATAATACTCAGTGCTCTACTGCAGAAACAAATACCTGAGTACCACATGTTCTCATTCATAAGTGGACCTTGAACAATGATCATAATACTATAACAAAGGAATTGGCAGTAGTGGGAAACTGCCAGGGGAGCGGAGTAAGATTGGCAGTTGAGGCAAACTGCCAAGGGAGGAGGGTCACCCGTCATTAACAAGGGGACTTGCATAATGAACATTTGTATATCTTACCCTGAACTGTACCCCACATCTTTAAAGTAAAAGATTTTTAAAAAGTTTTCAGTTGTAGAACTTTTAAACTTCTAAATTTATTTTTGGTTCCTTTAAAATTTTCTCCAGCTTTACCACTTTATTGTCATTCTCATTTTGTTCATACTTTATTTTCTTGTCTTTATCTATGTCTTCATTGAACTTTTTGAAGTTCCTTATGACGGTTGTTTCAAAATCACTGCCCAATTAGTCTGACATATGCGCTTCTGTATAATTTTTGTTGATCATTGTTTTTCCTTAAATGGACCATGCTTTCCAGTATTTTTATTTGCCTTTGCTGTTGTTGGAAACTATACATTTGATTTTTATTCTGCAAATTGGATTCTCTCTTCACCAAGGCCTTTTACTATTGCTTTTTTTTTTTTTGAGTTGGAGTCTCACTCTGTCACCCAGATTTGAGTGCAGTGGCCGCTCCTGGCCACTGCAGCCTTGACCTGCTGGGTTCCGGTGGTCCTTCCGCCTCAGCCTTCCAAGTAGCTGGAACTACAGGCATGCGCTACTACGCCCAGCTAATTTTTTATTTTATTGTAGAGATGAGGTCTCACCAATACTATTGCTCTTAAGTTGTTGATGGAATCTCAGTTCTGATGATCAGCATGAAATGAAAGCTTAAGGCTTTTTTTTTCAGATAGAGTTTTTTCTTCTTTTCTTTCTTTTTTTTAAAGATAGGGTCTTGCACTTGAGCTTGGAGTGCAATGACATGATCATAGGTCACTGTATCCTCAAACTCCTGAGTTCAAGCTATCCTTCCATGTCAGCTTCTTAAGCAGCTAGGACAATTGGAACATACTATCATTCTCAATTTTTTTTTCCTTTTTTTTCCATTGCTTAGAGAGATAGGGTTTTGCTATGTTGCTTAGGCTAATATCAAACTCTTGACTTCAAGTGATTCTGCTCCCTTGGTCTAGGAAAGCACAGATACTGCTGGCATGAGCCACTGCTCCTGTTCTCAGGTCTTTTCGGAGGCTGCATATTTCCCTGAGCATATAAGATGGCTTTATAAATTCTTCCATATACATTGCTGCTTTTGAATATCCTAATCTTTAGTGTCTGGCTACCAAAAGGGAAACAAATTTAAAAAGTAGGGGGGGAAAATAAAGCAAGTGCTGTTTATGTAAATCCCCTGAAAACTCCCAGTAGCTGATGGTGAAACAATGACGGCCAGCTACCTTGCCTGAACCTCAACGATCAAAAGCAGCCATCAGCGGTCAGAACACAAAACCCCACATTTGGAGGACAAGGTTTTTTATTCTCATTCTGGCTCCCATAAACTGTACAAAAAAATAGGGCTGTGGGGTGGAAAATGGGTAGTTGCTGAAATTAGCCATAATTTGCCAGTCAAATCTTTGCCTGGAAGCTACAAGCATTGAAATCTACTCCAGAGGTTCAAAATTGTTACCACAAATGATTTGTGCTAGTACAGTTATTGTTTAGGTAGAAAGATGGATTTTATGTGCTTTCTTCTCTGCCATCTTCATAATTTTAAGTACAAGTAGAAAGATTAATTTAACTGCCAAACAGCCAAACATAAACTTGTGAAAATGGTTGATTGGCACTTAACATCCCCTTCTAGTACATTCTCTATCACTGAGTTTCAAAATTAAAATGTACCTTCTTATGACCTCCTTACAGCTGGAATTCTGGATACATCAATAAACTGCATTTTATTTGAGACTTAGAGAGGAAATTGAGGAAACACTATACAGGCATATGTAGTTTATTGTGCTTCACTTTACTGAGTGTCACGTAGATTGCGTTTTAATTTAAATGGAAGTTTGTGGCAACCCTGCACTGAGCAAGTCTATGGGCACCAAGTTTTCAACAGCATGTGCTCATTTCATTCTCATTTTTTTAATGATGAAGTATTTTTATAATAAGATATGTACATTTTTTTAGACTGCTATTATACACTACATAGATTACAGTACCGTGTAAATGTAGCTTTGATATGCACTGGAAAAATAAAAAAAAATCATGTGACTCACTGAATTAAAATATTTGCTTTATGCAGTGATCTGGAACCAACCAGGTACTATCTCTGAAACATACCTGGCATCTGGGTTGGTTCCATGTTTTAGCTATTGTGATTAGTGCTGCAATGAACATATGTGTGCATGTGTCTTCTGGGTAGAGTGATTTATGTTCCTTTGGGTATATTCCCAGAAGTGGGATTTCTGGATCACGTTAGCTTAATTTTTAGTTATTTGAGAAAACGCCACCCTGTTTTCCACAAAAGCTGAGCCAGCTTACACTCCCACCAACAGTCAGAAGCATTCCCTTTTCTTCACAGCCTCACCAACACCTGTTGTTTTCTGACATTTTAATGATAGCTATCCTGAGCAATGTGAGATGGTATCTGGAGTTTCACATTTAAGTCTTTGATTCATTTTGAGTTGAGTTTATTATATGATCATAGGGAGGGGTCTGGTTTCATTATTCTGTATGTGGTTAGCCAGTTTTCTCAGCACTATTTGCTAAATGTAGTATCATTTCCTCAATGTTGGTTTTTGTTGGCTTTGTTGAAGATGAGTTGTTTGAAGATTTGTTGTTTTATTTCTAGATGTCCTGTCCTGTGCCATTGGCCTATGTGTTTGTTTTTGTGCCGGTACAATGCTCTAATATTTTTAATAATCAACAAGGTTATGTCATAATGTTTTCTTGGGATGTTTTCTTTAGTTTCCTGAGTAAAAAATGTGAAGTTTCAGTATCCTGTGTCCTGTCACCAGCAGTTATGTTACTCTTGGTAGGTAGCTATGACAGCTTCATTTGATCATGGATTGAGCAGCAGATTTGTATTTAGTAGCTTTTGATGACCCCAGTTCCAGGTTGCAGTAGTGTGTCCGTTTTCTGAGGCTTCAGCATTTTGCCAAGAGGTCCAGAGTAATGCTTCATCTTTCAGTCCTGAGGATCTTAAAAAGCAATTTATCCTCTGCATTCAACACTTTCCTGATAACATACTCACATGAGTTCTGCCTCCTGAGATAACTCTGATTGCCATGTGTGTGATACAATGAAAAATAGGGTGCATTACAACCTCTAGGGACAGCACAGAGGAAGAAGTGACGGAATCTGTTGAATCACCTTCATCCTGTGTTTGTTATTCATCAAATTTTATGTGCATCAGATAAAAATATTAATTTTGAACTGTATTTCCAAAGGTTTTGTTTCCACAGGGTGGTTTGAGGCCCAAGTATTTCCTTTCTTACCTAGCTTGATTAGAAACTGCCCAATAGAAGAATTCCACGTGGAGTGTCAGAAAATTGATCCCATGAGGTCATTTTAGAATAATGCATTATAAATTTACTATGAAGAGAAAAATGAGTTACTTGAAGTCATATTGCTTTTCCACAAATGTTAAATATTTATTCCAGTTTGTTCATGGTTTATCTATGCCTATTCAGGAAGCATAGGACTGTAAGTATAGGTCTCCCAAAATTGTCTCTCTTGAATTCTTGGTATAGCACCTGGCATTTTAATGTCACTAACCTGTAATGTTAACCGATTTTATTACGATCACTATGTGTATTTTGCTTTCTAATTTTATCTTGCTAAGCCTACAATTTCTGTCCAAATGTCTTTATGTGAAACTTATGCCTCAAAAGCTGTTGTATATTCCTCTGGTAACCTAATTAAATTGCTGAGTATAATTTTATGAATTTAGTGTTTGCTGTTATTTAATCCAGGCTATGTTCCATTACACTCCCATGTCTTGTCCATTTTGTGTGTGTGTGTTGAATTGAATATGACTTGGATCCTAGGACTCATTAATAATTTACATTATACAAAAAGTTTCTACATATAGTAGCATTTGGATCAAATAATATTATTTTATAACATTTTTTCTCACTTAATCTTCACAGTAACTCTATGATGTATCTACAACAATTATTCATTGTTATATTCATTTTACTAATGCAGATAGTGAAACGTATACAGATGAAGCAATCTATACAAGGTCAAGGATTATCCTGAAATAACAATGTGAAAATTAAAGACAAATATCACAATGTGAAAACTAAGACAGGATAGAGTTGGTTTGTTTCCTAGTGTCCCAGATGTATTCAATATGAAGGCATTGATAGATCAAAGAAGCCATCCATTGGGGTCTTTCTTAGCACACTTGTGCTATAATCTGAACTTTCTTTTTTTTTTTTTAAGTTGGAGTCTCACTCTGTCGCCCAGACTGGAGTGCAGTGGCACGCTCCCAGCCACCACAGCCTCGACGTACTGGGCTCCGGCGATCCTTCTGCCTCAGTCTTCTGAGTAGCCGGAACTACAGGTGCATGCTACCATGCCCTGCTAACTTTTGATTTATTGTAGAGATGAGGTCTCACCAAGTTGCCCAGGTGGGTCTCGAACCCGCGGGGTCAGGCAATCCACTCACCTCAGCCTCCCAAAGTGCTGGGATTGCAGGCTGAGCCACCGAGCCTGGCTAATCTGAACTTTCAAAATATCTCCAAACTCGTCTGTTTTACTCTTTTGAGTGATTTGTGACCTCAGTGTTTTTCTTCATGTATCAAAAATATTTGGTGCAAATTATTCAATTCAAAAGTAACTATGGAAAGTTTATCATAACTTATAAATGGCTGTCATACATTGTAGACTGTGAAATACATATATTTTTACTATATACTGTGTGCCTGTATATGTGTAATATACACATTTTAAAAATTATTCCTTTTCTTGTCAAGTTTTAAATTATAATTTTGATAGAAATCATTTAAAAAAAATTTCATACAATGTCCTTCCTGTTACCTCATTATAAGCTTTTTTCCCTTATTCATCTTTTTGCTATATGTTGACAATGTATAGCTGTATATATTTATGGGGTACAAAGTGATGTTATGATTTTTTAATACAATATTTAAAGATTGAATCAAGCAAATTAATCTATCAAATGTTAGACATTTTTGTGATGAGAATGTGTGAATTTACTCTTAGTGATATCACAATGCACAGTCCTCAATTATCTGTATTCACTATGATGTGCACTAGATCTCAAAAAATCAAACTCATTCCCTCTGTTTAACTGAGACTTTGATTACCATCTCTCATTTCCTTAACTTCCCTACCCTCACCATTCTATGCTCTGCTTCTGTGAGTTCACTTCTTTCAGATTCTGCATATAAGTGGAAATATGTGGTATTTGTTTGATTTACTTCACTTAACAGAAAGCCACCCACGTTTATCTGTGTTGTCACAAATGGCAGAATTTCTCCCTCTGCTAAGGCTGAATAGTATTCCTTTGTGAGTAAATATCACTTTCTTGTCTTGTTTCAGTCATTTCTGATTTTACCCAGCAATTCCAAGTTCCTTCTATTTCCTTCATCATCATAATTGATTCAAGCAAATGAATCAAATGAAGTGCTCCAGTCATTTAACAGAATGCTCTCATATTCTTAGATTGTAACTCAGTTCTTCATTGCAAGGAGAGTTATTTGGGTTGAGATATTGATTCGGAAGAAGAGCCAGGCCCTCAAGAAGGAATTCAAATAATAGAGTTAATTTATAGATGTTACCCTATAACATCGGAGCACTGAGGATTGCTCCTTAGTTTTGCAGATCCAGTAACACATTTTGCTAAGAGAAATACATTTGAGAACACCGACCAACGGTTGCGGATCACTCAGGGCACCAAAGGTTCTCCTTCAAAAAGAAAAGCTAACAGAACAAGAAAATCCCTGTGGCCAGTACTGCTTATTCTCTACATAGGAAACTCTACACAGGAAAGCACATTGTGGTTAATTAGACAACCCATCATTGGATGGGTTGTATAACCTAAGAACCAGAATTGCTGGATATGCACGTGTCTCTCTCTACCTGTCGTGCTTACTGGTGACACACACATCTGCTGCTCACCAGTGCACCTTCTCCAGACAGTGCCAAAAGCATAATGACATGCTTTGTGCACAATTTTCTTTTTTTTCCCTTTAGGCCCATATTACCATTCTGACAGCAAAGCAGAATGTCATAGAATCTGTAAGACCTTGCTTTTCTTTTCATCTTCAAATCCTGTCTTCCTGAGAATAAAAGCATGTTTACAAATCATAAATTTCAACATGTAATTTTTAGCCTCCCAGTAAATTTATATTCAGCCAATGAAATTATTTCCCCCAAATATCCCTGGTTCTATACTTTTATCATTTTTAGCTAAATGATTGACAATCCCCAGACAGTTGGAGATTAGTTCACTCTCAAATGCAAGAGTGGAAATAAACTGCAAAGCATTTTTCCAATCCCCCATTATCTCTTCAAGCAGACTGTCCCTTTGGTGTTGGCAAGCAATGGACTATTTTTAAAAATCGGTTCTGAAAGTTCTAATGACTGTTTTTATTGACAACTCATGCTTTATTCTATGGGTCAGGGAATTATAAATGCATCTTGAAAATGCTGTCCTGATTGAAAGTGCACTTCTGAGTGGACATTGATGAGTAGAATTGTTGTAGGATGCTTTCCCAAGAGAGAACTTGACAATGGCCTGTCATCTTAATCTATCAATGCCAGTTGTGTTCTGGGAATATTGTGTAGTGTGTAACCATATGGAGACACAGTTCAGGTACTGTAGTGAAATTCTATAAAACTGGATATTCAAAGACTATCGTTTTGTCTCTAAAATTGTTTTACTGTAAAGCAGAGTTTAAAATATTTGAAGCAATATTAAATAGATTTATACTAAGAAAATTCTAATCCAACTTCTATCCGTACACACACAGTGCATATGAGATACTCATTATAAAAACTCTACCTTTTGAAAACTGACAATGCATCAGCCAGAGTTCTAGACTTGGAAATGCAGGAATATTTTTGAGGGCAGATGAAGAGGCATAAAAGAACAAACAATCATATATAGTATAAGTTCATGTAGAGAATGAGTTCTGAAAATGATGAACTTTTAAAAAGGCTGGAGAATGACAATAGTGGTGCTGGTGGTGCCTGTATTGTGAGAGTGGTCAGGGAAGTCCTCCGTAAAGAGGGCTCAGGCCAGGGGAGACCTGAATGGGCGTGGCCCATGTGAATATCTGGAGAAAAACCGTTTCCTGAGAAGCACAAATGCAATAGACCCAAGGTAGCAATGAGTTTGGTGTGCTTGATGTGCAGGAAGGGGACCCATATGGCGGCATGGAACTTATCAGGGAGAGGCAAGGAAGAGCTAAGTCCTGAGGGTCCCTACAGGCCACCTATCCGACTCACCCAACCCATTCACCCACTGCTGTCTGATTTCTTTCCTTACTATTTGAACTGCTTCGTTAGATGTCACTTACACACTTGGTATTGAAGTGCTATGTGGAGTGCTGAGAATGCAGCTACTCTCCTCAGATCCAACAGCAAAGAGCAGCAGAAGATAGGTCCACTGAGGTTAGCACTTCAGTAACTGGAAGTCATGTTCCTATACATAAGTCAGCATAAGAATTAATGGCTAAGCTAATGACTAAGAAAGCTCATTTCTTCACCTTTTAAAAATTTATATTTTAAAGATGTGGGGTACAATTAGGGTTCGATATACAGATGGTCATTGTGTAGGTAAAGTTTGGGCTTCACTTTGATTCCCACTTCACCTGGTTTGAGATAAGGTAAACTTATTGATGACGTGTGACTCCCTTCCTTCCCCTGGCAGTTTCTCACGTCTGCCAATCCCTTCCTTATAGTATTATGATAATTGTTCAGGGTCTGCTCATGAGTGAGGACATGTGGTACTTAGTTCTTTGTTTCTGTGAGAGATCATTGAGTATTACACATTCTAAGTCCACCCAAGTTGTTGTGAAGTTCATAATTTTGCCCTTCTGATGGCTGCGTAATATTCCATCTCATGTATGTACCACTTAAAAAAATCCAGTGCTATTCTGATTGGCAGCACAGTTGGTTCCATGTTTTTGCTGTTGTGAATAATGCTGGAATAAACATTCATGTGAAGGGGTCTTTTTCACAGAGTGATTTGAGTTTCTCTGGGTATATTCCCAGAAGGGGGATTAAAGAATCATATGGAAAGTCCATTTTTAGATCTTTAAGGAATAGCCAACCAGTTTTCCACAGAGATTGTACTAGTTTACATTTCCACCAAAAGTGTAGAAGTGTTCCTTTTTCCCGCATCCTCTCCAGGATCTGTTGTTTTTTGTGTTATTAATGATGGCCATCCTGACTGGAGGTAAGTGGTAGCTCAGTGTGGGTCTAATTTGCATTTCTTTGCTGACTACTGACGCTGAGCATTTTTCATGTATCTGTTGGCTGCTCTTATGCCTTCTTTTGAGAAGTGTCTATTCATATCCTTAGTCTACTTTTTAATAGGGTTGTTTGCTTTTTTCTTTTCAGCACATTTGAGTTCCTTGTAGATCCTGGATGTTAGCACTTTGTGAGATATACAGCAGGCAAATATTTTTCCCATTCTGTGGGCTGTCTCTCTGCTCTCTTGATGGTTTCTATGGCATTGCAGAAGTTTTTCAGTTTAATGAGGTCTCACTTGTCTATCTTATCTCCTATGGCATGGACATTTGGGGTTTTGATCAGGAATTAGTTGCCTGTTCCAATTTCCTTAAGAGTGTCCCCTGCATTTTCTCTCTCTCTTTTTTTTTTGAGTTGGAGTCTCACTCTGTTGCCTCGACTGGAGTGCAGTGGTATGCTCCCGACCACCGCAGCCTCAACCTGCTGGGCTCTGGTGATCCTTCTGCCTCAGCCTTCCCAATAGCCGGAACTATAGGCGCGTGCTACCATGCCCAGCTAATTAAAAAAAAAAATTTATTGTAGAGATGAGGTCTCACCAAGTTGCCTGGGCAGGTCTTGAACCCACAGGCTCAGGCAATCCACTCACCTTGGCCTCCCAAAGTGCTAAGTTTACAGGCTGAGCCACCGAGCCTGGCTGTCAGCATTTTTTAATGTTCTTATAGTTTGAGGTTTTACATTTAGGTCTTTGATCCACTTAGAGTTGATTTTTGTGTATGGTAATAGGTAGGGGTCTTGTTTTAATCTTCTGCATGTGATCTGCCAGTTTTCCCAACACCATTTACTGAATAGGTTGTCCTCTCCCCAGTGGTTGTTAGTGGAGGCTCCATCAAAGATGAATTGGTTGAGAAATTGAGGTTTTTGCTTCCGGAATCTCTATCCTGTTCCATTGGTCCATATGCTTGGTCTTGTGCCAATACCAGGCAGTTTTGATTATTGTAACGTTATAATAAAGTTTAAAGTGTGGAAGTGTGATACCTCCTGCCTTGTTTCTTTTGCTGAGGCTTGTTTGGACTATTTGTGGTAATTTAGGTTTCCATATGAATTTCTGTATTGTTGTTTCTAGGTTAGAGAAGAGTAATGCTGGTAATTTCATGAGTATTGCATCAAATCTGTAGATATATTAACAATGCTGATTCTTCCAATCCTTGAGCATGGAATATTTTTCCATTTGTTTGAGTCATCTTTGATTTCTTTGAACAGTGTTTTGCAATTTTCATTGTAAAGTCTCTGCTTAGGAAGATGCCAAGGTATTTCATTTTTGTGTGTGGCTATTTTGAATTGGATTTTGCTTTTTATTTTGTTCTCTGCCTGTTTTTTGTTGGTGTATAAGAATGCAACTGTCTTTTGCATGTTGATTTGTATCTTGAGACTTTGTCAAAGTCCTTTATCAGTGCAAGAAGGTTCATGACAGATTTTCTTAGGTTTTCAAGGTATAGGATCATGTTTGCAAAGAGAGAGAACTTAAGTAGCTCTTTTCCTATTTGGATATCCCTGGTTTCCTTCTGTTGTTTGATTACTCTTGTTAGAACGTCCAACACTATGTTAAACAGGAGGGGTGAGAATGGGCAGCCTTCTCTTGTTCCAGTTTTCATGGGAAATGGTTCCAATTTCTGTCTGTTTCGCAGTATTTTGGCTGTGGGTTTATTGTCAATGACTTTTACTATTTTGAGGTATGTTCTACCTTAGGTGTTCTAGAGTTTTTATCAAGATGGGATGCTGGATTTTATCAAAAGCCTTTTCTGCTTCTAATGATATAATTATGTAGTTCTTGTTTTTGCATCTGTTGATGTATTTTTGTGTGTTTATCGTCGTAAGGATGTTGAACTAGCCCTGCACCTGGGGATGAAACCTGCTTGGTCATGTTGGATGATTTTTGAGCTGTGTCATTGGATCTGATTTGCTAGAATCTTGTTGAAAATTTTTGCATCTATGTTCGTCAAGGATATTGGCCTGTAATTCTCTTTCTTTGTTGAATCTTTACCCAGTTTTGGTATCAATATGATGTTAGCTTTATGAAATGATTTTGGGGGAGTTCTGTTTCTCTTAATTGCCTGGAATACAATCAATAGGATTGATATCAGCTCCTCCTTGTATGTTGTGTAGAATTCTGCTGGAAAGCCATCTGGTTCAGACTTTTTGTTGTTGTTGTTTTTGGTAGTTTTCTTATGATGGAGTAAAATTTCCAGGTGGCTATTGATCTATTTAGGGTCCCAAATGCTTCTTGTTTCAACCTTGGGAGGTTGTTTGATGTTAGACAGTCCTCCATTTCATTTAGGTTTTCAAGTTTGTTTCCACACAAGTGTCCATAATAATCTCTGATAATCATATTTATATCCTCAGGGTCTGTTGTGACTTGAACTTTTGCATTTCTGATTGTGTTTACTTGGCCTTTTAATCTCTTTTTCCTGTTAATCTGATTAGGGGTTCATCAGTCTTGTTCATCTTTTCAAAGAACCAACTTTTTGTTTCATTGATTTTCTTCTAATATATTTTTGTCTTCTGTGTTTCGTATTTGGGCTTAGCTTTTGGGGATCTGGATTCTTCTGCTGAAGCTAGGGTTTTGGTGGTCTTGTTTTTCCAGTTTCCTTAGGTGATTTGATAGGCTGTTAACTTGTGATCTTTCCATTTTCTTCACATGTGTTCATAGATATATTAATTTCCCTCTTAGTAAAGCTTTCATGGCATCCCAGAGATTTTGGTAAGATGTTTTTTCATTTTCATTTGTTTCCAGAAATCTTTTAATTTCTGATGTGGTTTCCATGTTGACTCAGGAGTTGTTTGGCATCATGCTGTTTAGTGTTCATGTCTTTGTGGGTTTTGGGGGAACTTTATTGATATTGATATTTATTTTCATTCCACTGTGCTCTAAGAATGTGCATAGCAGTATTTCAATCTTCTGAAATTTGTATATACTTGGTTTATGACCAAGAATGTGGTCGATCATGGAGTATGTTCCATGAGATGATAAGTTAAATGCATATTCCATAGATGTTGGGTGGAGTGTTGTGTAGATATCTGTTAAGTCAATTCGGTCAAGTGTCAAGTTGAGGTTCTGGTTCTGCTTGTTGATATTTTGCCTTGATGATCTGTCTAGGGTTGTTAGTGAGGTATTTACATCTCCAACTTTGATAGTGTTAGAGTCAATATCGTTTTTTAGTTTACATAGAAACTACTTTATAAAATTTGGTGCACCTATGTTGGATGCATATATGTTTGGGATGGACATTTCTTGCTGATAGATTGAAACTTTTATCATTATGTAGTTACTATTCATATCTTTTAAAAAATTTGGTAGCTTAAAGGATATTTTGTCTGATATTAAAATCACAATTCTTGCTTTATTTTGTGTTTTATTTACCTGAAAATTTGTTTTCCATCCTCTTACTTTGAATCTTTGAGTATCCTTTCTGGTGAGATGAGTCTCCTGGAGACAGCATATCGTTACATCATATTTTTAAAATCCACTTTACCATTGTATGTCTTTTCAGTGTTTCATTTAGTCCATTCACATTCAGGCTAATTATTGAGATGTGAGAGTTTTCTTATAGGGTTTGTTGTTGTTTGTTTATTTGTTTGTTGTCTTTCTTTTGATTTGTGGGCTGTTTTATGTGTGTTTTCATTCTTTTTCCCGAATTCTTGGGAAGGGCATGGTAGTTCTTTTTTATCTTTCTTCTGTGTTTAATACTTTCTTATATGTTTCTTGTAGAGCTAGTCTAAAGGCAGCATACCCTCTTAGGGATTGAATGTCTGGGTAGGATTTTAATTTCCAGTCGCGATGAAGCTTAGCTTAGTTAGGTAGGAAATTCTTGGTTGAAATTGTTTCTCTTTGAGAAATTTGAAAATTGGAGCCCAGTCTCTTCTAGTCTTTAGTGTTTCTGTAGATAAGTTTGCTGCTATTCTTCATGGTCTTCTCCGGTAGATAGTTTGACCTTTCTTTCTTACTACCTTTATGAATTTTTCTTTTACACCTACTTTGGGTAAGCAAATTACTATGTGTCTAGGAGTTAGTCTTCTCATTTGATATCTTGAAGGGGTTCTCTGAATCTTGTGTTTGAATGGTCACATCTCTGATAAGATGAGGGAAATATTCTTGGATAATTTCATGGAATGTTTGTTTCAGCATGGTCTCTATCACTCTATCTGCCTCTGGGGTTCCAATTAATCTTAGGTTTGGCCTCTTGATATAATCACATCTCTTGGAGGCTTTGTTCCATCTTTTAAAGCATCTTTTCTATGTATTTAACAGTTTGGGTCAGTTCCATATTTCCATCCTCAAGCTCTGAGATTCTTTCTTCTGCTGGGTAAAGTCCGCTTTCCATGATTGCCAGTTTGTTATTTATTTCATTCCCTGATTCTTTATTGCCATCATCTCAGTTATCAACTTCTTTTTTTTTTTTTTTGAGTTGGAGTCTTACTCTGTCGCCCAGACTGGAGTGCAGTGGCCACCCCCAGCCACTGCAGCCTCGACCTGCTGGGCTCTGGCGATCCTTCCACCTCAACTTTCCAAGTAGCTGGAATTACAGGCATGCGTTACCATGCCCGGCTGATTTTTTTTTTATTCATTGTAGAGATGAGGTCTCGCTGCCCAGGTGGGTCTTGAACCCGCGGGCTCAGGCAATCCACTCACTTCAGCCTCCCAAAGGTGCGGGATTACAGGCTGAGCCAATGAACCTGGCAGTTATCAACTTCTTAATTCTTTCCTCTTGTTTCTCCTCTTTTCTATTTATTCTCTCTATTAATATCTTTGATATCTGGGCTTGTGGTTAGAGACACGCTGTTCTGGGGGGTCTTCATTGTTTGAGCTTAAGTCCGTATTTTCAAGTGCTGTCTTCCCAGGGGTCTGTATGGGACCTATGTACTTCCTTTGGTCCTTCTTCATTTGTGAAGATTTTCTTCTCCCTTTCCCCCACTTCTTTAATTGTGTTGTTCAGCGATGGAGGGATAGCTTTCCCTTCTGCTTGCTCAATCCTCTGTTCTTTCTTATGTAGATCCACTGGATTTGTTCAATTTTGAAGCTGGACTGGGGTTGGGGGACTGTGCTTTTTGCAGTTTTGAGATTTGATTAAGGGGGAAGCTGTGGTTCAGAACCTATCTGCAGATTCCAGTATCTGTTCATTTGTGTATAGGCCCCCTGGAACCCACTTCACACTGTCTTACAATCTCCATGGGGTGGGGGTATGTGTGTGCCCCCCGAAAGCAAAATGAGATAAGAAGAAGGAAAAGGACAGAAAAAGGAAGTAGTGAGATGAAAGGAAGGTGAAGAGAGAAAAGAGGAAGAGGCAAAATAGGCACATCAACTAACGACTAAACAAAGAAACAAGAACAGAAAACACAAAACAAGCAAAAACATACAAATATTCTTACAAACAAAAACCCTGTTGATGAACTTGCCCTCAAAAATACCCACATGCAAACTGAAAATCTGAAAAACAATAATAAAGTAATAAAACAAAGCAAATATGAAAATATAGACAAAAACAGAAAGGAAAAAAAGAGCTCCCTCCGTGGTCATTTCTGGAACTTCAGGTTCTTGTCCCAATCACTGCTGCCATTTTGGGCCACCACCGCATTAGGGAGTGGCTCTAGTCTCCAGCCCATTCCCTGTGGGGTTACTCTCAGCATGGGTCCTACCCTAAGGACTGCTGTGGAAGGAGGGGAATCAGATCCGGACTCACCTCACTCATCTGCTGCTGCTGCTGCAGCCAAGTATCCCACTCAGAGCAGAGGAGTCTGTGTCTGACCCATTGTGGGGTAAGGGCATGTGTTTCTCCGTGTCCAGTGCTCTATTCCAGAGGAGTGCAGAACCTATATATGTTTCTATATCCAGGTGTGCAGTTCATATATGTTTATATATGTATATGTACCTATACACACAGACACCTACACATATATGTGTATGATTTACAGGCTGAATGTTGTCTCCCAATTTTCATATGCTGAAGTCCTAATACCCTGTAACTCAGAATGTGACTGTATATTTGGATATAGGATTACCAGTAAGATAATTAAGTTAAATTAAAATGTAGTTCAGTACTTGCATCTATGCAATAAGAAACAATGCAGCTTGTATTCATCTGAGTACTAATTTGTGAACTATAGAATGGGTGAAATTAATGGTTAAGATAATTCATTTGAAATCAGGAATTTATTGAGAAGTGATTTCATTCTAGGCCCTTGCATTCACAACTGCAGTCAAAGAACTCACACTCTAGCTTAGAAAAATGACACAGAAACCATGTATTTTGATATAGTTTACTAATATGAGTACTAGCATGAAAAGGAAGTGGTGCACTTAATCCAGTTCTTTCTTTGCTGTTGTTTGTTTTCTTTAGAAACAGAGTCTCACTTAGTCACCCAGGCTGGAGTACCTTTAATCATATTATATCCTGAATTAATTCCTGAAGTGGCTCACCTCTGGTATGAGTAAGTTACATCTAACTTCTTAGCTCAGTATCCAAAGTCCTCCACTTTGGGGCTGCAGCTCATTTTTCTAAATTTATCTCACTGTTTGTCTCTAGAGGTATATGTAATGAAATTTGCTTCCACATACAAACTTTATCTTTTCCTGGCATTTATGAGTTTTCTTACTAATTATTAAATAAGGAACAATTCTTCTGTCTTCTTTATTACATGGTTCATCTCTAAAATCTGTAAATTAACACATCAAATGCTTTTGTGCACCTTCCAGCAATTATCTCCCTTCCCAAGAGGCCCATTGCCAGAAGCCGCAACCCCTAAAGATGCAAAATGGAGGTTACCTGAAAATGGGAAAAACGCTGACTGGGAGCAGAGCCCCAGTGGGAAGCGGCCATGCTGCAGGCAGAGCCCCATGAATCCCATTGAAGGACTCCTTTTGGCCTTAAAGGAATGCGTGCTTAGACTTGAAAAACACTTCCCTTGATAAATAAAACAATTATCTAGAATGTGCAAGGATGTGGAATTAGCAGTAAACCTATGTATGAAAATGTAAAAAAGGCTCAACAGCAAAAATCTCCCCCCAAAGGGACAAGGGAATACAAATTTTGAGAACTTTAGCTAAAAGGAAAAGGTACTTCCTCATACCCTTTATAAGTAACAACACTGACAGTTGTGATTGATGAGGAAGTGAGAAACTGAGACAGAGTGTCTCCAAAAACAGGTGTTTCTGGGAAAAATAAGTCACAGACATGCCTTTTGATTTAAGAAATATTATAGTTTAATTAGAAAGAGGCTTAAAATTAAAGTAAGGATTAGATAAATAGCAGTTATAATTAAAAGATAAATGTTTATTATAGATGTAGGTATTAGTTAAATAGAAGGAATAGGATATAATTAAGTTTTAAGGTAAACTTAAAATTATACACACTTAATGTAGGTTTAAAATTAAATACATTTAGGATTAGAAGTAAGATTAATTTCATATATAAGTGTAGATTTAGACGTAAGTTTTGTTTAGAAATATAAAATGTAAAATGGGTAGAATTAAGAAAATAGATAGAACAGTGAAGGGAAGAGATTCAGTTGGCCTAGAGGTCACAGGATGTGGTTGATAAATTGGCAGCTGGTATTTTGTTACACCACCGGTAGCAGGAAGGAACAAAATGAAACTTGTAAAGGTCAACTTCCCCATAAACAAAAGAAAAAACATGATGTAAACATTTAATGTGTAACATTTTGTGGGTAGAGGGGTCAGTAAAAAACCATATAAGCTTGTAAGAGTTGAATAAAAATTGGCAGAGTCTTGAACTCTCCCCAGGAAGAAGGATCCTGTCGTGTTTGTCTTTTCTTTTTCGCCGCTTCCCGATTCCCCCATCTCAAGCCCTGACTCTCTCCTGGAGCTGGACTCCAGCAGCCCATAGCTCACTGTTTTTGGTGTTTCTACAAACCTTAGCCTCAGGCTGAATTGCATGGCCCACCACCTCCACCACTGACCAGTTATGTGGATTTCACTAAGTTACTTAATTTAACTAGCCTCAGATTAGTAAGGTATACAAGGGGAATAATAAAAGTCTTTATCTCAGTGGAACTTTTTGAGGTACATACGATTTTATTTTGAAAATTAAATATGCCAACATAGGATAAGTAAATCCCAAGGAAGGAGTACATGCCAAGGAGAAGTACACAGAAACTGCTATGAATTTTTGCTGCCATAGTTTTTTTTTCTTCTATTGTTTTTATGGCCCTTAGATAGTAACTGCCTCAGTAGCTGATTTAGGAAGACTAGAGTGTGTGGAGTAAGCTAAATCCAGGATCATATCAAGCTCTGTTAAAGTTGATTTTGTGGCCTTGACGGCTTTACCTCACTTCACTGACTCACAGTAGCCTTACCTATAAAATGGAGACAGTGCAATTTTCCTTTCAAGAAATTAAATGGATTTTGCATAGGGCAAGTAATATTATGACTCATAGATAATGAATGTTTAGTAAATAACCTTATCATTATCATTTTTGTTATGTTTTAATTGTATTACTCATATTAATCATAATCATTACTGTTGGAGGGCACACACTCTAGAAGAAAATGTGTATGGGGGGATATAAGACACCTTTGCCATCTTACTATTTATTTATTTATTTAAAGTCACTTTTCTTCTTTTGCCCAGACTGAAGTGCAGTGTCACACTCATGGTCACGCAGCCTTGACTTGCTGGGCTACATGATCCTTCTTTTCAAGTAGCTTCCAAAGAACTGGAACCATAGGTATGAGCCACCATGCTCAGCTAATTTTTTTGATTTAGTGTAGAGATGAGACCTCACCAAGTTGTTCAAACCAGCCTTCAGTCCCTGGGCTCAGACAATCCCCTTGTCCCTGCCTCCCAAAGTGCTGAAATTGCAGGAATGAACCACCACACTGAGTTGCAGTCTTATATCTTAGAGTTTGAACTCCAACTTTAAGAGTTGAGCTTTGGAGATATGTTTTTAAAAATTCTCTCTGAGTATCAATATTTTCTTCTTTGACAGGAAGGTAATCATGTCTATGTCTCAGAGTTTCCTGAGAGTGAAATAAGTCGTGTTTGAAAGTCTTTCAAGACCTGATAGGTACTCAGTAAAAACTCTTGTAGAATGAATGTCCATGCCCTAGAATGAGATGCCAAATGATGCGATTTTTATTTCCAAATCTGCCACTAAATTGTGTGAATTTTTAGAACAATTGTATCATTTCTTTTTCTAAACTATGAGCAAATTAAGCTAAACTATTGCTAACAACCTGTGGTAGAGATAGTGAGTTGGTGCTCAATGTTTATTTCATAATATAGTACAGACTTAGGATTCAATTTACTAACCTTTGACAAGTATTAAAAATATAGAACTTAATAGTAGAATAAACTAGAAAATATCAGGGTTCATCACAGCTAGAGAGAGTTAATACTATTTTAGAACTTGTATGTATATATACTTTGTGTGTGTATATATGCATATATATGGGTTGTCTGTACTATCTTGTGATGTCAAGTATGATTTTTCACAACCAAATATGTTTTTAAAAGTCTTTTAATATGCTGTCCTTTCCTGTAGGGACTGAAAAGCTAAACACTAAATTCTACCAGTCTGTGCTATAGCTGGGATATCAGATAAGACTTAGTTTCAGGCACTGGCATGAGATATGGATGACAGAAGTCAAGCATAGGCTGTGACAACGCTTGCAATGCACATACTCTTACTTTGGTAGGCATGGATGGGCAGGCATTGGGTTTTTCTACAGGAGTGCTGGGTCATAACTGTGTGGTGAGTTGCGAAGACATGTGCTATTCTTGATCCTGGACAGCAGCACATGGTGAGCGTCACGTAGTAGCTCACAGGACCAAAACTGAGTGAGACAGCATGTTCCTGAAGCTGAACATTCCAGAGGCATCTCTCTGGTTCTCCGTTTCACAGGTGTCACAGATTCGCCGTCTTCTCTGGCAGGCAGCATCAATCTGGAGTAATAGCTGGAGGCAAAGAGTAGGGCAATCTTCATTCCCTCCAAATCTTTGTGAAAAACCATATCCTCTTTTTAATTCCTTTAAGCTTCAAACAGACCAAATGTTTTAAGTTATTTGCAGCAGAATTCTTGCTGATGTAGTCCTTTTATTTTTAATACCCCGAGGTGATAGTGATGGCACTGGTGTTGTTGATGGTAATGATTGAGTTTCTAAGCTGTACTTTCTTTTATCCAAAATAAGGAAGACCAAGGGTGCTGCTTATTACATGGGTAAAACACGCATGTTTTTTGTAACAGAGAATGCTCAAAGCATGGGGGGAATAGTCTGCTTTGTTGAAAGGGCGTTTTGAGTTGAATGAGTGCTAAGTGCAATAGAAAAAGAGATTTTGTTTGGGTAACCTTTGTGGTGGATAACACATGAGAAAGGAGCACCACTGGTCTGATGAAGGCTGTTAGGGTTCTGGACTCCTGTGCTTCCCTGGAGCTTTGAACTATCTCAGTTAGAACAGCTAGCATTCTGAAACAAAGTCATAGGTCTAGCACATTTTCTGTCATGTTTTTGCACTTGTATAAATTAAAGCTGCCGAAGTGGCCCTTATTTCTGTTTAATTTGAATCTGGTTAAAAGTTGCACTTCTCTAGCTGCCACTCTGGATAGTTCTGTATCAGATTAAATTTATCAGTCAAATTATTATAAACCCTAAAAATAGGCATTTATAATAGAAAATTCCAGTTTAATTCATGAAAGGGCAGAGAAGCACAACGATGTGAATTTCTTCAGTGAATTAGCCTCAGTCTGTGAAGTAAGTGTGAAGGGAAGAGGTGCTGAGAAAATTTGTTGACACTGGAAGAGCCAATGCATCTTCTGCTCCTACTCCTATCTGGCTACAAAGAAATAACTTCTAGGCTCTTTGTGAAATCGCATGTTTTGTTACTAATTGCTGTGGCTGGGAAAAGAGAAGACAGGTGAATGCTGAAAAATAAGGCAATCCAGACTACTGAAAAAAAAAATTAAAATTACAGTGTGATTTCAACTGTCTAGAGGCCAAGCCTTATTTGAAAGTTAGGTCTTCTCATTTGAATTTAAAATTTTATTTCTGAATAAATATTTTTACTTGTTTGAATTTCTAAAATATCAATGTCTATGAGTTCTCAAAACTAAGTCAATGGTCTGTAGTTATATTCTCTTAATGTGAACTATAAAAACATGGACTTTAAATATAGAAATATATGGGTAAAAGAGATTCAAATGGTGGATAATGTTTTTAGTAGAATATTAATTTTCTATGATCTTGAAAATGAATGTTCAAAATAAAGCATTTATGTAAATGGCCAGTGTTTTCTTGTTTAAGTCAATGAAATGAGTTTCACTTTTAAAGGCAGGAGAAAGTTTCACATAAATAGGAAAATTATTGCATAGTACATTCACCCTAACCATAAAGGACCAACTTGCTTGTTTACATATTAACTTAAAAGTTTATTCTATTATTTTCCTGGATCTATCTGTATCTATCTAACACTTATTTGGCATGCACACTTTTCCTAGACATTTTCCTGTACATTGGGCCAATGTTCAAAAAGGGAACACTGTTGGTGGGAGTGTAAACTAGTGCAACCTCTGTAGAAAGCAGTGTGGCGATTCCTAAAAGCTCTCAATATCGACCTCCCCTATGACCCTGCAATCTCCCTACTGGGAATATACCCTGAAGAACTCAAATCACTCTATAAAAAAGATACCTGCATACGTATGTTTATTGCAGCATTGTTCACAATAGCAAGAACCTGGAACCAACCATGCTGTCCCTCAAAAGAGGACTGGATTTAAAAAATATGGTACATATACACGATGGAATACTATGCAGTCATAAAAAAGAACAAAATCATGAACTTTGCAGCAATGGATGGACTTAGAGTCTATAATACTGAGTGACCTCTCACAGAAACAAAGATCTGAGTATCACATGTTCTCGCCCATAAGTGGACCTTGAACATCTATCATAATACTATAAGAAAAGGATGGACAGTGGCGGGAGAATATGGGGAGGCAGGGAGGGGAAGGGAGGTGGGATTAATGGTAGTCAATATCTGTCTGGGCATGGGGGGACACCCCTTATGAACAAGGGTGCCTGAACGATGCATATTTGTATACCTAACCCTTAACTGTACCCCACAATTTTAAAATGAAAAATATGTTTAAAAAAAACAAAAAAACAATAGTCTTCAACAGGACAGAGCTTTTCTCATGTCACTCCTGGTGTCTGAACTTAGTAGATGATAGATACATGTTCAGTTGAATAAGTGAATTTGTGATTTAAATAATGTTCAGCTTTATTGCATGTTTTTCTTTTCCACCTTTAATATCTTAATATTTAACTAATATTCTTTTTCTCTGCCATTATACTTAGGACATATTATTTTTCAGTTCTTCACCCACTTTCAGTCCTTTTATTCATTCCAAATTTATTGAGCGACTTTGATGAATAATGTTACAATATGGTACCTGCATAATTAAGACAATTTTCTATCTAAAAGCACACAGTGGCATAGAAAGTTTCTTTTTATTATTATTTTTAAAGATGTGGGGTACAATTCAGGATTAAGCATACAAATATTTATTATGCAGGTACCCTTGTTGATGAGGTGAGTTTCCCTCAACTGCAAATCCCATCCTTGCTCCGCCCCCAGGCAGTTTCCTACTACTGCCAATGTCTTTCTTATAGTATTATGATAATTGTTCAAGGTTCACTTATAAGTGAGAACATATGGTACTCTGGTCTTTGTTTCTATGATAGATCAGTGAGTGTGATGCATCAGTGAGTATGATAGACTCTAAATCCATCCAAGTTGCTGCAAAGTCCATATGTTTTTCCTTCTTTATGACTGCATAATATTACACTGTGTATATGTACCACTTTTTTTTTTTATCCAGTCCAGCTTTGATGGGCAACATTGTTGGTTCCATGTTTTTGCTATTGCGAATAGAGCTGCAACAAACATGCATGTTCAGGTATCTTTTTGGTAGAATGATTTGAGTTGCTCTGGGTATATTCCCAATAGGGAGGCTGCTGAGTCATATGGAAGGTCAGTTTCTTTCTTTCAGAAATCGCCACGCTGTCTTCCAAAGAGGTTGCACTAGTTTGCACATCCTCGCCAGCATCTATTGTTTATTTTATTAATGATGGCCATTGTTACTGGGGTCAGGTGGTATCTCAATGTGGTTTTGATTTGCATTTCTCTGATGATTAGTGAGGCTGAGCACTTTTTCTTGTGTCTATTAGCTGCCCATATACCTTCTTTTAGGAAGTGTCTATTCATGGTTTTTGCCCACTTTTCAATAGGGCTGTTTTTGTTTTTGTTTTTGTTTTTCCTTTTGGCATGCTTGAGTTCCTTGTAGTTCTTAGATGTTAGACCTTTGTCAGATATACAGATGGCAAATATTTTTTCCCATTCTGTGGATGATCTCCCCACTCTATTGGTGGTTTCTTTTGCTTTGAAGAAGCTTTTCAGTTTGATGAGGTCCCACTTGTCTATCTTATCTCTTATGGTATGGGCACAGCCTGGTATATAGGCATATTTACAAGAACAGGCATATAGACCAATAGAACAGGATAGAGATTCCAGAAGCAAAGCTTCAGTTTCTCAACCAACTCATCTTTGACAAAGTCTCCAACAACAACCACTGGAGAGAGGAGAACCTATTCAGTAAATGGTGCTGGGAAAACTGGCTGACCACATGCAGAAGATTAAATGAGGATCCCTACCTATCACCATACACAAAAATCCACTCTAAATGAATCAAAGACCTAAACATAAAACCTCAAACTATAAGAATCTTAGAAAATGCATGAGACACCCTTACAAAAATTGGAACTGGCAACCAATTCCTGATCAAAACCCCAAGTGCCCATACTGAAAGTTTCTTTTTTTAAAATGTGATGGCACAAGTATGGTGTTCAGATCTCATTGCTATGCAACTGGGGAGAGGTTCTGAACCCATAGGGGTCACTGAGCTTTCAGGAATGCTTCCACATGGAGCTGGTGCGTATGTCAATATGTAGACTGAATTTTAAAAGACGAACACAATAGGAACTGGCTATGAAACTTTCATCTTCTGTTACTATTTCTCATAGACACCTTTTGTGGCCTTCCTCAAATGAATGAATAAATTCTTTTTAGACTGTTTATAATGAGAGGTCTTTATGATATTTGCTCTTCTCTTATGGTGCTAGTCATTTGTTTATATTGCAACATTTATAAATTTCCCTTCCAAACAGACACCCACGTTATTTTCTTCTATAGCCTTTGATCTTTTCCTTGGTCCATCCTGACTAGTTCCATGTGTCCTTGTGTTAAGTAACTGGGCTCTCTTGGGTAGCTTGTAGTTTTATTGTAAAATTCAACATTGTTTCTTGCATGTGAAGTATATACTTCTGCACTGTGGAATCAGACATACTCATGTGACTTGCCCTGACCAATAAAATACGAACATTTGTCATTCCATGAAGAAGCATTAAAAGACCAATGTGGGTCACCATGTTGATTTTTACTCCTTATGGCGAACAGAATAATGCCCCCAAAGATATACATGCCCTGCTCCCAGAATCTGTGGTTATGTTATCTTGTATGGACAAGGAGATATTGCAGAGGGGATTAAAAGTAAAGACCTTGAGATGGGGTGGGTATCTTGGAGAACATAATCATATGAGTTCTTAAAGGCAGGAGACATTTGCTGACTATGACCTGAGGGAAATGTGACTATAAAGAGAAGGAAAGAGAAAGCCACATGAGAAGGACTGGGCTGCGCTTGCTGCCTCTGAAGAAGGTAGAAGGCAGAGTCAAGGAATGCAAGAGTGTCAGTTTCCTAGGGCTGCCTAAACAAATACCCATGAAGTTGGTGTTTTACAGAAACAACCTATTTTCTCACAATTACAGAGGCCAGAAGTCCAAACCCGAGGTATTGGCAGGGCCTCACTTTTTCTAAAGATTTTAGAGGAAAGTTTCTATTTCTTACCCCTTCTGGTTTCTGGTGGTTGCTGGGGTCCTTGGCTTGTGGCCAGATTGCTGGAGTCCAGCTCCAGGAGAGAGTCAGGGCTTGAGACGGGAGAATTGGGAAGCGGCGAAAAAGAAAAGACGAACACAACAGGATCCTTCTTCCTGGGGAGAGTTCAAGACTCTGCCAATTTTTATTCAACTCTTACAAGCTTATATAGTTTTTTACTGACCCCCTTACCCACAAAATGTTACACATTAAATGTTTACATCATGTTTTTTCTTTTGTTTATGGGGAAGTTGACCTTTACAAGTTTCATTTTGTTCCCTCCTGCTACCAGTGGTATAACAAAATACCAGCTGCCAATTTATCAGCCACATCCTGTGACCTCTAGGCCAACTGAATCTCTTCCCTTCACTATTCTATTTCTTTTCCTTTACTAATCTATTTTCTTAATTCTACCCATTTTACATTTTATATTTCTGAACAAAACTTATGTCTAAATCTACACTTATATATTACTTATATATATATTAATCTTACTTCTAATCCTAAATGTATTTAATTTTAAACCTACATTAAGTGTATATAATTTTAAGTTTACCTTAAAACTTAATTATTCCTATTCCTTCTTTTTAACTAATACCTGCATCTATAATAAACATTTATCTTTTAATTATAACTGCTATCTATTTAATTCTAATCCTTACTTTAATTTTAACCTTCTTTCTAATTAAACTATAATATTTCTTAAGTCAAAAGGCATGTCTGTGACTTGTTTTTCCCAAAAGCACTTGTTTGTGGAGATACTCTGTCTCAATTTCCCACTTCCTCATCAATCACAGCTGTCAATGTTGTTATTTATAAAGGATATGAGGAAGTACTTGTTTTTCCTTTTTAGCTAAAGGTTTCAAAATTTGCATTCCCTTGTCCCTTCAGGGGGGAAATTTTTTGCTGTTGAGCCCTTTTTACATTTTTATACATAGGTTTATTGCTAATTCCACATCCTTGCACATTCTAAGGGGCACCCTTTTTGTTGTAATCTCACCTCCATTATGCCTATGTATAATTTTTGCTGTCAAGTGTCATCATCCATTTGCACATCTATTATCTCAGTTAAAGAGGGGATATTCTCAAGCCTATGCACGCAATCCTTCAAAGTCAGGGAAGGTCCGTCAACAGGATCCATGGGGCTTTGCCTCCGTCATGGCCACGTTTTACTGGGGCCTTGCTCCCAGCCGGTGTTTTTTCTGTTTTTAGGTCCCTTTTACCTTACTTTTACTAGTGATTGTGGCTCCCGGCACCAGATCACTTCCATCTCTTTACCTTACCTTCTCTCTGTGTCTGTTAAGCTTTCTTCTGCCTTACTCTTACAAGGACACTTGTTGGATTTAAGGCACACTCAGATAATCCAGTATAAGTCTTTTCACTCAAAATCCTTAATCATGTATTTTTGCCATATAACAAAATCTTAAAAAAACCTTTTTTTGGTACCACATCTGGTCATGTTCACAGGTTCTGGAGATTAAGATGTTTTTGTATCTGTTTTGGCACCACCATTCAGAACATGACAGTGGTGACACCAAGAAGTTGGGAAAACTGAACAAATGCGTTCCACCCTAGAGCATCCAGTGGGAACACAACCCACCCTGAACCTTGATCTTAGCCTGCTGAGATTCATGCTAGAATTCTGAACTACAGAACTGTAAGATGGTAGATTTGTGCCACTCACAGTCACCCAGTGAGTGGTAACTTATTGACAGCAGCGATACAAATTAAGACACTGTGCATTGATAGCTGGTGATGCCCTAGGTGGAGGCTACTGCATCGTCTGAGCGTGTCGGCAGAGAGAGTGAAGAGAAATGCCACTCTAGGGGACATGCAGCCCAAGCCATTCCCGCTTGCAGACTGCTGGCCACTGAGGTGTCACTGCCATAATTTAGGTGACATGACTTAGACTGACCTGGATGACAAACTTGTCATTTGGTTTTAACCCTTGTGAAGCTGAAAAGTTTTAAAACCAACCAAGCGAACAAAGAAGAAAGGGATTTGAAAACAGGCAAGTGTAAGTTTTTAAATGGCTCTCTTACTTGTTGTAAGAAATTGGAATGATGTCTTAATTATGTCGATCTTTGATTTTCATCTTTTGTAAAGTGTGTATAAAAATAATTGATTTTTAAGTTATATTTAAAACTAGCATTTTTGCAGGTCTGTTGTTACGCTTAAACATATATATCACTAATCATTATTTTTTTGGAATATTGGACTAATCTCTACTTCCTTTTTTTGAAATTAACGTTGGCTAATTTCTTGTATTCAATTTGCTTTCACGGTTCTTTTCATTTTTGTATTACTGGTCAACAGTAACTTTTTAGTTTGTACTTTTTCCATGTATACGGAAGAAAACCCTTCAGAGAATAAAGTAATTCTCTGCATTTTTTTTCACTTGCATAATATTCTATCTTGAAGCAGAGCTAACCGAATAGTAGGGTTACTGTGCATTTGATAATGATTCATTTATCTGCTGACATACCTCTATTGAGCTTCTATTAAATATTACACACTTTCAAATCACTAGATATCTTTTTCTTTGAATTATTTTTCTTTTTGATTCTAAACCTTAGGGACACTTTCCAAGACATGATAACCTCTATGGGATAAGCTATTGTAATAGGCCCTTCATATATGCAAGATTATTAAGTAGATTCATTTCTTACAACACAGGATGAAATCTCTATTGTCATTCCAAAAGAAATGTACATTATCAAGGACTCAATAAAAATATCACTGAATGCAGTAACAGGGAAAATGCAATATCTTCTCTATAAAACATGTATAATATTTCCTTTACAGGTCCTTTTTGATGTGCTTATGTAAAGAAAAGTAAAAGCAAATCATATATTGTAATTACTCTAGCTTTTATAACCATTTCAGTAGGACAGTATATGCCAATAATACTTGATAATTTAGGTGACATTGTTTTTTTTTAAAAACCTGTAGTTTGCAATAGTAATGTTGTTTTAGAAGTGTATTTATATTTCTAAAGAATTTAATGTTAGGGCCACATTTTTAGAGCATTTGTTTTTTTTTAAATGAATATTTTTAGTTTTATATGTAGATATTAATATATATATAATATATACATGAATTTAGATAAAAATGAAGCATTGGTTTTACTCTAAATATCTTGAAAACCTAAGTGTAATTTTTTGCATCATATATATTCAGAAATATATGGTAATTTTGTTTTGTTTTCTTATTTTGCCTTTTTTCAATACATTGATGTTGATAATTCATAACCATCAAAACCAATAGCTGAAAGAAATAGAAAAGACCTCTGAGTTAGCATACTTATTAATACACGTTATTGGAAATAGAATTCTTATAAAAGTAACACCAGAAAAAAAGCCTGAAGGTAGGCTAAAAAATGGTATTGCTGATAAATGGAAAACATCATTTACTTTGTTTCACCAAGTTAAAAATGAATTTGGGCTATATTTCTGTACAAACTTCTCATAGAGTTTTCTCATGGGAAATAGTGACTAGTAATGAAATCTTACTGAAACAAATTCAATTCTGTGTGTCCCATAGGAACCAAATATAAGCTGAAGCTGATGAATGGGTTAATATTAGCACCACTGAAAGCAAATCTATGAACAGGTAGTTGTGCGAAACATGAATTGGCTGCTAATACCTACATAACAATATGATTAATTTAATTAAATAGCAATAGGTTGGTCTGCGAAGCATTTAGGTACAAACATTTCAGTGTATTACGTCAGGATTTTTTTCAAACTGAAGATTTGTGGCAACCCCTTATCAGGCAAGTCTATTGGTGCCATTTTTCCAACATCATGTGCTCCTTTCATGCCTTTGTGTCACATTTTGGTTATTCTCACAATATTTCAAACGTCTTCATTATTATTATATCTGTTTGGATGATTTATGACCAATGATTTTTGATGATTCTACTGTAACTGTCTTGAGGGGCCATAAGCTGCACCCTTGCAGGACGGTGAACTTCACTGACTAGATGGTCCTCCCTTTCTGTCTCTCTTCTAGGCTTCCCTATTCCCTAAGATACCACCATATTGAAATCACACCAATTAATAACCCTACAATGTCCTCTAGGTGTTCACGTGAAAAGAATGCTTCTCCCTTTAAGTAAAAAACTGGAAATGATTAAGCTTAGTTAGGAAGGCATGCTGGAAACCAAGACTGTCTGAACACTAGGCTTATTGCACTAAACAGTTGGCCAAGTTGTGAATATAAAGAAACATTTCTTGAAGGAAATGAAATGGGCTATTCCACTGAACATGAGAATTATAGGAAAGCAAAATAGCCCAAACTGATTTACGGCTGATACTGAGAAAGTTTGAGAGACTAGACGTAAGATCAAATCAGCTTCAACATCCCCTTAAGCCAAAATCTAGTCCAGAATCAGGTCCAAACTCTCTTCAGTTCTATGAAGGCTGAGTAAGGTGAGGAAACCACAGAAGAAAACTTTCAAACTATTAGAGGTTGGTTCATGGAGTTTAAGAGATGAAACCATCTCTATAGCATAAAGGGCAAGGTGAAGCAGCAAATGCTGATGTGGAAACATCAGCAAGTTAGCCAGAATGCCTACCCAAGATAACTGCTTAAGGTGGCTATACCAATCGATAGATTTTCAGCGTAGTTGAAGCAGCCTTATACTGGAAGAAGATGCCAACTAAGACTTGTGTAGATACAGAGAAAAAGTCATTGCCAGGCTTCAAAGCCTCTAAGGACAGGCTGGCTCTCTTGCTAATGGCTATTACAGGTGGTGACTCTAAACTGAAGCCAGGACTCATTTACTATACTAAAAAACTAAGGCCATTAAAACTTATGCTAAATCTACTTAGCCAGTGCTCTATAAATGGAAGAATAAAGCCTGAATGACAGCACATCTGCTTGCAGAATGGTTTACTGAATATTTTAAGTCTACTGATGAGACCTACTGCTCAAAAAAAAGATGATTCCTTTCAAAATATTACTGCTCACTGACAATGTACCCGGTCACCCAAGAGATGTGATATAAATGCACAAAGCAATTAATGTTGGTTTCATTCTGATTACACACAGTATCTATTCTAATGCTTTTTTAATGCTGACAAACACACACTATCCTTTCTACAGCCCACAGATCAAGGAGTATTTTGAACTTTCAAGTCTCATTAAGAGATATATTTTGTAAGGCTGTAGCTACCATAAAGTGTGATTCCACTGGTGGATCTGGGGAAAGTGAATTACAAATTTTCTGGAAATGATTCACCATTCTATATGACATTAAGAATGCTCATAATTAATGGAAGATGATCAAAAAGTAAACAGCAAAATTTAAATGGAGTCGAATATAAGCCTCATGGATGAGTTTGAGGGGTTCAAGACTTAGCTGGAGAAAGAACATATCAAGAGAACCAGAATTAGAAATGAAACCTACAGATGTGACTGAATTGCCTCAATCTCATAATCAAACTTGAACGGATGAGAAATGGATGCTTATGCACAAGCACAGAAAGTGGTTCCCTGAGATGGAAACTATTCTTGGTGAAGATGCTATGATCATTGATGAAGTGACAACAAAGGATTTAGCTTATTAAATAAGTTTAGTTGATAAAGGAGCAGCAGATTATGGAAGGATTGACTTCAATTTCAAATGAATTTCTACTATAGTTATTAAATGATATCAAACTGCATCATATGCTATGGAAAACTCTTTAATGAAAAGAAGAGTCAACTGTATACAGCAAACTTTATTGCTGTCTTATTTTAGCAAATTGCCACAGCCACCCTAGCCTTCAGCAACCATCATCCTGATCTGTCAGCAGACATCATCATTGAGGCAAAACCCTTCTCCTGCAAAAAGATTATGACTCAGTGAAAGCCGAGTTATTTGCTGGCATTCTTTAACAATAAAGTATTCTTAAATAAGGCAAGTCCATTGCCTTTTTAGACAGCATGGTATTGAACCATTAATAGATTGCAATATAGTGTAAACATAACTGCTGTATGCACTGGGAGATTTTTAAAAATCACGTGACCCATTTTATTGCAATATTTGCTTTATAGTGCTGGTTTGGGAACGAACCTGCGATGTCTCTGAGGTATAGATGTACTTACCTACATTCTTCTAGTTTATAATTTCTCTCCCTGTATGTCTTATTTTATTAGATTGAAGCAGTTGAATAAAGAAATAAGGGCTGATTAAACATTCTTTGGCATCTCCTAAGTTTTGGTAAATAGAATTTTACACATACTATGTACCTTCCTGCACCACGAAAAGGCACCCAGAAGAAGCCTGGGTTTATTTACATTTTTACCACTAATGAAGAAGGAAAACATGTAATAATACTTCGTTATGTATATTTATTATATATATTAAAATTTTCAATTTGGAACAATAAAAACTTTCCACAAACTTTATTTATTTAATATATTTTATTTTAAAGATGTGCAGTACAAGGCAGGACTGGGTATACAAGTAGACACCATAAAGGCAAAGTTTGGGCTTCCCTTTGGCCCCCACTTTGCCTGGTTTGAGGTCAGGTACCCTTATTGATGTGGTGCTCCCCCATCTCCACCCTGGCAGTATCCTGCTATTGCAAATTCCTTTCTTATAGTATTATGGTAGATGTTCAGGGTCCACTTATGAGTGAGAACATGTGGAACTTAGTTCTTTGTTTCTGTAATAGATCATTGAGTATTATTGACTTCAAATACATCCAAGCTGCTGAAAGTTCATATGTTTGTACTTCTTTATGGCTTTATAATATTCTACTGTATATATGTAACACATTTTTTCAATCCAGTCTGGTTTTGATGGGCAATATAGTTGGCTCCATGTTTTTGCTATTGTGAATAGTGCTGCAATGAACAAGCACGTGCAGGTATATATTTTGTAGAATGCTTTGAGTTCCTTCAGGTATATTCTCAGTAGGGAGTTTGCTGAATCATATGGAAAGTTACTTTCTAGCTCTTTTAGGAATCATCACATTGTTTTCCACAGAGGTTGAACTATTTTGCATTCCCACCAGCAGTGTAGAAGCATTCCCTTTTCTCCACATCCTCGCCAGTATCTGTGCTTGTTTGTTTTATTAATGATGGCCATTCTTACTGGGGTTAGGCGGTTTCTCAATGTGGTTTTGATTTTTATTTCTCTGATGATGAGTGAGGCTGAGCACTTTTTCATGTGTCTGTTGGCTGCCCGTATATCTTCTTTTGGGAAGGGTCTCTTCCTGTTTCTTGCCCACTTTTTAATGGGACTGTTTGATTTTTCCTTTCAGCACTTTTAAGTTCCTTGTAAATCCTGGATGTTAGGCCTTTGCCAGATATATAGTTGGCAATTTTGTTTACATTCTGGGGGCTATCTCCCCAATCACTTGATGATTTCTTTTGCTTTGCAGAGGCTTTTTAATTTAATGAGGTCCCACTTGCCTATCTTATCTCTATTGGCATGGACATCTGGAGTTTTGATCAGGAATTAGATGCCTACTCCGATTTCCGTAAGGGTGTCTCCTACATTTTCTAAGATTCATATGGTTTGAAGTTTTACATTCAGGTTTTTGATCCATTTAGAGGTAGGGGTCCTGTTTCAATCTTATGCATGTGGTCAGCCAGTTTTCTCAACACTATTTACTGAATAGGTTCTCCTCTTCCCTGTGGCTGTTGGTGGAGGCTTTGTTGAAGATGAATCACTTGAGGAATTGAGGTTTTACTTTCAGAATCTCTATCCTTTTCCATTGCTCCATATGCCAGTCTCTTGTACCAGTACCAGGCTGCTTTGATTATTGTATCCTTATAGTAAAGTTTAAAGTAAGTGTGATACCTCCTGCTTTGTTTCTTTTGCAAAGGATTGTGTTGGCTATTTGTGGTCGTTTATGTTTCCATATGAATTTCTGTATTGTCATTTCCAGGTCTGAGAAGAATGATGTTGGTAATTTAATGGGTATTGTATTGAATGTGTAGATTGCCTGTGATAGGATGGACATCTTGACAATGTTGTTTCTTCTTATCCACGAGCATGGAGTATTTTTCCATTTGTCTGTGTCTTCTTGGATTTCTTTGAGCAGTGTTTTGTAGTTCTCATTGTAAAGCTCTTTCACTTCTTTGGTTAGGAAGATGCTGAGGTATTTCTTTTTTTTATGGCTATTGTGAATGGGGTTGTGCTTTTTATTTGGTTCTCCACCTATTTGCTGTTGGTGTATAAGAATGTGATTGTCGGCCAGGCTCGGTGGCCCAGACTGTAATCCCAGCGCTTTGGGAGGCTGAGGTGAGCGGATTGCCTGAGCCTGTGAGTTCAAGACCCACCTGGGCAACTTGGTGAGACCTCATCTCTACAATAAATCAAAAAATTAGCCGGGCATGGTAGGACGCACCTGTAGTTCCAGCTACTTGGAAGGCTGAGGGAGAAGGATTGCCGGAGCCTAGCAGGTCGAGGCTGCGGTGGCTGAGAGCAGCCACTGCACTCCAGTGTGAGCACCAGAGTGAGACTCCAACTCAAAAAAAAAAAAAAAAAGAATGTGATTGTCTTTTGCACATTTATTTTATACCCTGAGACTTTATCAAAGTCCTTTATCAGTGCAAGGAGATTTTTGATGATTTCTTTTGGATTTGAGGGATATCGGATTATTATCATCAGCAAAGAGTGACAACTTCTTTCCTATTTGGATAACCCTGATTTCCTTCTTTTGTCTAACTGCTTTTGCTGAGACTTGCAACACAATTTGAACAGGAGGGGTGAGGGTGGGCAGCCTTGTCTTGTTCCAGTTGTCAGGGGAAATGCTTCCAGTTTCTGTCCAATATGCTGACTGTAGGTTTATCATAGATGACACTTACTATTTTGAAGTCTGTTCCTTCCATGTCTTGGTGTTCAAGGGTTTTTATCAAGAAGGAATGCTCGATTCTATCAAAGGCTTTTTCTGCATCTAATGATATAGTTATATGGTTCTTGTTTTTACATCTGTTGAAGTATTGAATTACATTTATGGTCTTGTGGATGCTGAACCAGTCCTGCATGCTGGGGATGAAGCATGCTTGGTCATGGTGGACTTACACACTTTTGAAATTGCCTTCTCTGATATTTAAAACTCTATAAGCAAGTTCATTTTGGGCTTCTGTAATTCAGAGATTGAGTAAACTTTCTGTTGGAATGCTGAAACTGAAAGTGTTTTGTGCAAGTTTTCAGGTCAAAATACCTCAACTAGTTGAGGATTGGGAGATAAATTGACTCAAGTCTGCATTTTTTTTTTTTTGAGTTGGAGTCTCACTCTGTTGCCCAGACTGGAGTGCACTGGCCGCTCCCGGCCACCGCAGCCTCGACTCGCTGGGCTCCAGCGATCCTTCTACCTCAGCCTTCCGAGTAGCCAGAATTACAGGCACGTGCTACCAAGCCCGGCTGATTTTTTGATTTATTGTAGAGATGAGGTCTCGCTGCCCAGGTGGGTCTCGAACCCGTGGGCTCAGGCAATCCACTCCCCTCAGCCTCCCAAAGGCGTGCATTTTTTTGTGTGTACAGATTTCACAACAATTTACTTTTTGTCATTTGAATGTTTGTTCCACTAGTATTTAATGGAATTATCCATAAGTTATTATTAGTGACTACGTTTGCATTCTGTGTTTTCTGTTGTTATACTCTATTCTGCTATCTCTCCCTTATGAATGGAAAAGAAGAATTTTAATCTTACCACATACAATAAAGGTGTGCTTCCAGTATAAACAACAGAAAATGAAATTGCCTAATGATTACTGGCCATCTAAGAGGGAAGGCATCCATTTATTTGGCAAACTGTCTGTCCCATCAAAAATATAACAGTACAAAGAAATGAAATTTGCTTCCTGTGAGGGGAGAAAACATCATTGCCTCTTTCACTTCCCAACTCACCCCAACACATATTCGGAATTTCTAGAGCCACCTGGATGGCACTGGAGGTGGCACTGGGGTTTGGTAACAAAGGGAGAGGTTTGAGAATTAATATGGAATAATCATGTTGAAATAAATAGGATTGAATTTAGGTCAAATGAAAATACCTTTCAGAATTTTTATTGTGAAAAATTTTCAAGTGTGTACCAATAACTTAAGAACAGTATAATAAAGCTACATGTCCCCACAACTCATCTCCTATAATTATCAACACATAGATTTTGTTTCCTCTATAAACCCTGATGGGACTCAGAACTTGCTACCCAAAATATGACCTCTTGGCATTTGAGAAAACAGTACAAGCAGGAAGGTCACTCTTACCTTCTTCTCACCTTTCTCTCCTAAAGTAGATCATAAAATAATTCTCTGACTTTCCACTAAAATAGGTCATAAAACTTTCCTTTCAGCCAGCGATACCCTCTCTTTTATGCCTGGAGGAAAGCAACTTTCTTATCCTAGAAGGCACAAAGACTGAGAAGAATCTGGACAGGTCTTGTTAAGTTTCCTGCAATCAATTACTGTTAGATAATAACCTCTTTGTCCAATTACACTTCCGCAAGACTGACTATTCTTCATTAAACTTAGCTAAAAATACACAGGTTTCTTTCGGTACTTATTTTTGAAGGTTCTTGTTTCACTAAAATTTATTTTAAACTAATGTGTATGTTTTTCTCTTGCTAATCTGTCTCCATGGGGTGCAGAAAAATCAACAGGGCTATATGTGCTTCAGCAATGAGCCTTGTGATCAATGAGTAAAATATATTATGGCTAACACTTGAACAATGTGAGGATTAAGAGTGCTGGCTTCTGCATATCAAAAGTACAAATATAGCCCCAGAACTTAACTACAAATAGCTTACTATTGACTGGAAGCCTTACCGATCACATAAACAGTTAATGAACACATCTTTGGTGGGTTATGTGTGTAATATACTGTATTTTTACAATTGAGTAATCTAGGGAAAATAAAAATTTTTAAAGAAAATCATAAGAACAAGAAATATATTTATGGTTCATTAAGAGCAAGTTGATTATCATAAAGCTTTTATTATTGTTGTCTTCACACTGATTAGGCTGAGGAAGAGAATGAAGAGGAGGTCTTACTGTCTCAGGGGTGGCAGAGATGGAAAAAAATCTGCGTAAAAGTGGACTTGAGCAGTTCAAACCTGTGTTGTTCAAGAGTCAACTGCACTTTTTCTCCCTTCCCACCCTTACCTCTCAAACCGTTTTCTTTCTTGATGAATTTTAAACACAATTCTAAGATTTCAATTTAATCCACAAACATACTGTGGGTATTTCCAAGAGGTAACACTTTTAAAGAAATGTAACAAGGCTATCATATTACATAAAAAAAACAATGATCTTTTAATATTAACTAGTATTCAGTCCACTTTCAACTTTCCTCAATTGGCTTACAAATATATTTTATAGGGAGTTTGTTTGACTAAGGATAAAAATAAGGTTAATATGTTGTATCTGGTTTATGTTTCTTAAATCTGTTAAACTGTGTAATCTCAAATTTCTCCCTTTATTTTTATTTATTTGCTAGGTAAAATGGATCACTTGTAACAAACAATTTAGCACATTTTTTTCATATAGATAATATATAATACTTTACCTCTGTGAAGTGTTTTAATGGGTTCCTCTAACTCTTACATGAAAGCTGATAGTTAGATCTACAGGACTCGGGGTGACAATTTCCAAGTCACTGTTGTGTTTTTCCCATGGCTTCGCACCATGATTTATATTGTTTACATATAATGTTTATCACATGCTCCAAATCAGGATGTGACAGGATTGCTTGCAATTGGTCAAGAATCCAAGAGCCCTTAGAAAATCTGGATTTTTAAGAGTCTATGTATATGTACCTAAGACTGACTGATATATTTTTAAATAACAAGAACAGGAAGGCAAGGCAGTGAGACAGGGCTATCCAGAAGAGGGGAGCTGCCAAGCCCCAGTCACTTTTTGCCTTGAAGTCATTTTCCAATTTAGAACAGAAGAAAGAAGTTGATAATTCAGTCTATGCGTGTAGAGGAGGATGCGTTCTCCATGGTGAGACAGATAAATCAACAGAGTCTCAAAAGGTTAACACTTGGTGAGAAAGCAAGGTGCGATTTCTCTTAAAGAAACTTGCCAAATCCTGATGCACTATAGTATAACAGGCTAAGGAGTGCAGCATTCAACATCTGACACTCAGAGCAACGTTTCAACACTCTTGGAGAAACAAAACAAAACAAAACAGAATTGAACTTAGGATAACTTACTTAAAAGGACAGAGCTGCTTATATTGCTATGTCATCTGGAACTTGAATGGGATGTACAATAGTCGCAGAGAAGTACCAGAGTAGATGGAAACTTTCAAATTAGTAACAGCCTGATTCATCTCAGTCCATGATTGGATCATGTGATCCCTCTGCACTGTGTCTGGCTGATAAATCAAAGTCTAGACATTTGTGGATGAAGACGACATCATCATTTTAAAACTTGTATATACAAATAGGTGGCATCCAATCAACTACTAGACACATATTGTGAATTTCATTAAAATATAAAAAATGAAAACACAGAAAACAGAAATAGATCCAGAGCTAATTCAGACGTGGTTAACAACAAACACTTTAAATAACTCTTATTGATGTCTACACAAAATACAAAGTTAGAGAAAATATGTGAAAAGATGTCTGCATTCTGCATTCAGTAGAGAATAGAATTTGTAAAAATTTTAAGTAAAAACTCTAGAATTAAATATATGTATATATATGATTCATTCAAGGGCTTCTGTTGAGACTGTTATCAAGTGGTGGGCATGGTACTCAATGGGTTGTTTTTCCATCCTTACCCTCCTTTCCCCCCCCCGCTAAGAAGTTCCCAGTGACTTTTGTTCCCATCCTTATGCCAATGTGTATTCAGTGTTTAGCTCCTACTTATAAGTGAGGACATACAGGATTCAGTTTTCTGTTTCCGTGATAATTTGCTTATAGAATGATAGTCTCCAACTATATCCATGTTGGTGCAAAGGACATGATTTTGTTCTTTCTTATGGCGATGTAGTATTCCGTGGTGTGTCTTCCATTTTTTTAAATCCAGGACACTGCTGATGGGCATCTAGGTTGGTTTCATGTTTTTGCTATTGTGGATAGGGCTGAGATAAACATATGAGTGCAGATGTCTTTATGGCAGAGTGATTTATGCTCCTTTGGATATATACCCAGTATTGAGATGGCTGGGTCAAATGGTAAATCTGATTTTAGTTCCTTGAGATAGCTCCAAACTGCTTTCCACAGAGGTAGAGCTAACATAAGTGTAAGAGTTTTCCCTTTTCTCCATGTCTTTGTCAGCATCTGTTATTTTTGACTTTTTCATAATGGCCATTCTTGCTAGTGTGAGATGGAACCTTATTGTGGTTCTGATTTGCATTTCTTTAAGGATTAGTGATGTTGAACATCTTTCATGTTTGCTGGTTGCTTGTATGTCTTCCTTTGAGAAGTGTCTGTTCAGGTTCATTGCCCATTTTGGGAGATTGATTTTTATTGTCAATTTGTTTGAGTTCTTTCTAGATTCTAGATATTAGTCCTTTGTTGAATCTATAGTTTGCAAACATTTTCTTCCATTCTGTGGGTTGTTTATTCTGTTGATTATTTCCTTTGATGTGCAGAAGCTCTTTGGTTTAGTGAGGTCTCACTTGTCAATTTTGTTTTTTGCTGCTTTTGCTTTTGAGGTATTGGTCATAAATTCATCGCCTAGACTGATGTCCAGAAAACTGTTCCTAGGCTTTCTTCTGGGATTTTTATAGCTTGATGTCTTATGCTTAAGTCGTTAATCCATTTTGAGTTTATTTTTATATATGGTGAGTGGAAGGAATACAGCTTCGTTCTTCTGCCTATGGTTAGCCAGTTTTCCCAGCTCCATTTGCTAAATAGGGTATTCTTTCCTCAGTGTTTTTTTTTTTGTTGTCTTTTGCAAAGATGAGATTGTTGTAAGGTAGCAATTTTATTTCTGGGTTCTCAGTTCTGTTCCATTGGTCTATGAGTCTTCTTTTTTAATTTTAAAATCCATTACCACTATGTTTTGGTGACTGAGTCTTGTAGTAAAGTCTGAAGTCTGGAAACGTGATGGCTGATTTCATTTTTTTGCTTAGTATTGCTTTGGCTATTCTGGCACTTATTTGTTTCCATATGTATTTAGCTATTTTTTCCCCCAGATCTGTGAAAAATGATGCTGGTAATTTGATAGCGATTGTGCTGACTCTGTAGACTGCATGAGCATGGAATGTTTTTCCCTTTGTCTGTGTTATCTCTGATTTCTTTCAGCAGTGTTTTGTAGCTCTCTTTATAAAGATCTTCCCCTTCTTTGATTAGATGTATTCCAAAGGGTGTGTGTGTGTGTGTGTGTGTGTGTGTGTGTCTATTGTAAATGGGACTGTGTCCTTTATTTGGTTCTCAGCTTGAACGATGTTGGTGTATAGAATTAACACTAAATTTTGAGCATTGATTTTGTATCCTGAGACTTTATTGAAGTCATTTTTCTGTGCTAGAAGTTTTTTGGTGGAATTTTTAGAGTTTTCTAGATATAGATTCATATCATCTGCAAAGAGAGATAATTTAACTTCCTTTCTTCATACTTGAATATCTTTTCTTTCCCCTTTCTCTTGCCTGACTTCTCTTGCTAGGAGTTTCATGACTGTTTTGAATAGGAGTGGTGAGAGTGGGCATCCAAGCTTTAGTTCTTCGAGGGAATGCTTCCAAGTTCCACACATTGAATATGATATCGACTCTGTTTTTATCATAGATGGCTCTTATTATTTTGAGGAATGTTCTTTTGATGCCTAGAAGATTGAGGCTTTTATATTGAGATTTTAAACTCAATAAGTGGATTTAATAAATTAGACATAATATAGCATTTTTAAGACAGAAGTCAGCCATGTAGAAAATATTCAGATGAGGCACACAGAGAAAGAAAAAAAAAATACAAAGAAATTGAATAAAAGATATGGGGGGAAAATGTTATAATTTGTAGTTGAGATCTCAGAAATAGATCCCAAGAAAAAACATGCAAGAGAACAGAGATAATGGCTAAAAATTTAGCTATGCTGATTAAAAATATTCATCCACACAATCAAGAAACTCTGCCACTGCAAATCAGAATAAATATAAAGAAAATTGTTATAACAAAGATTAAATGGCAAAGGAAAAGAGAAAACCTTACAATAGGTAAAGAAAGAAGACATGTTACCTTCAAAAAAAGGAAACCAAATCTAAAGCTGAGTCCTCAATAAAAATGATGCGAAGCTAGAAGATGATAAAATGCTATCATTAAAGTGCTGGAGGAATTGTATTCACATTGAAACCACCAAAAAAATCAAAACATTAACAGGAAATAAAGACATTTTTAGAAAAATAAATTTGAAATAATGATGCACAGAGAGAAACACCAAAAAATATTAAAGTTAGTGCTTCAGGTGGGAGACAAATGATTGCAGATTTGAGCACAGAAATGCATTAAAAATGAGCAACAGAATAGATTCCCACATAATGAGAATATGTGTAAAATTAAAACAGTTAAAATAATTATGTAAATTGTGAGAATTAAGTCAAATTAAATGTTCTAAGATACTAGCATTGTCAGAAAATATAAATGCAAAATTTTAAAAAAATGTAACCGTTGAAACCCAACAATATATAAACACACTACATTAGTGAAAATATTTAACCTCAGAACACAGGGGAAACATGGAGAAAAGTAATTTTTCTCCTTACTTTATACCCTACCAAAAAATCAACTACAATTTGATAGCAGACTTACTCATTAGAAATATTACTGCAAACTTTTAGATGGAAATCATAGACGAATATTGTCATGACCTTGAGCTAGGCAAAAAGAAATATTCATTGTGAGCTTAAACTGATGTTTTCAGTTCAAATTTAAGAAAACAATGCTTTAAATTAATATTTTAATTTTACAGTTTGCCTCTTTTTTCCTTAAGTTAAAAATTTTGGTTCCTAATAGCTTTGCAATGAATTATAATTGTTTTATTATAGTTTCAAAAACATAAACCATATACTTACTGAAAGTGATTACTGAATATAATTGAGAATTTTTTTATACTTTTTAAAAAATTAAAAGTCAAACTGCTATTATTACATTTTTTTTTGAATTGGAGTCTCACTCTGTCACCCAGACTGGACCTGCTGGGCTCCGGCGATCCTTCCACCTCAGCCTTCCAAGTAGCCGGAATTACAGGCATGCGCTACCACACCCGGCTGATTTTTTGATTTATTGTAGAGATGAGGTCTCGATGCCCAGGCGGGTCTCGAACCCGCGGGCTCAGGCAATCCACTCACCTCAGCCTCCCAAAGGCGCGGGATTACAGGCTGAGCCACCGAGCCCGGCTATTATTACATTTTAAAGATACTTGAAATTACTCTGCGTATTACAGGTATCAGCCTTATATATGATCAGGCTCAATGACTTAACTTTGTTTTATAATTTTAGGGATTCCTTCTCTCATTTTTATTTGCTTATTTAATTATGTAAATTATTTAGATGTTTTACATTCAAAATTATTAAAAAATTCTAAGAAATCTAACTTCTATTCTTGGAATGCACATATATATGCATATTTATGCATAAATATGCATATATATGTGAATATATATGTATGCTCACATATGTGTATATACATATACATATATATACACAAATATGTATATATGTGTATATATGTATACGTGGAAGCAAGACTTCTTTGAATTTTTTATATGGATATGTATATATATAAATATACATTTTTCTCATATATTTTTCTATATTATCTGTATCTTTTTTCTTCCTCTGTGTTCTTCCACTTTAATATTTTCTACATGTCTGACTTCTACTTCACAAATATAAATGTATAAAATTTTGTTTTAATAAACAATTTCTTGTGTTTTTCTTTTCACCCTTCCCCTATGATAGCATACCATGCACACTGCTCTGCACTTCGTTTTTTTAATGAAGAATGTACTTTGGGAATTCTTCTATAAACACAATGAGAAATGACAGGAAAGATATAGGAACATTTGTCTTTAGGGATGCTCAAAATCTTGTGAGAAATGGGAGGGAGTGGTTATTGACAGAGAACAGTTGGTAGCAGTGACAAAATGAAGATTTAAGGTGGTCTTTGGACTATGCTGAGGAGCAAACTTTCGGTGGAGTACTGGCACATCCAGTTCACAGGAAACAAGTGAATTAGAAGCCTATTAATTTTTTTTGTTATTGTTACTAAAACAAGTCCTGTGGCTATAAAGGCAGCCCTTAGGTCCTCAAAGTTCTCCTGCAGAAAAGAGACTGTAAAAGCTGCTTAACCTCCACTGTGGGCAAAATCTCCAAAGCTCCCATCAGATGTGGCAATGGAAGATGATGTCTAAGGAAGAGGTATCAAAGAGAGTCCAGTTGGAGTCAAAGAATAATGACGGAGGGAATCTCCTCCATGGAGTAGGATTGATGTCTAATGGAGTGTCTTCCCACATCCTTCTGGGCAAAGGGAAACTCTTACTACCTGATCATCAGGAGCTTTTCATTGCTGGAGATCAGTGACTGTGATGCATTCAGCTAGACTTCCCTTTCTTCAGTTGGAGCTTTTCTTGTAATCATCCTGGCCATCCATCACCATTGCATATTCTTTGCATGTGTGCAGGAGGCAAATAACTTGTCTTCCTATTTCATTATAGAGTGGGCCAAAAAGATGGAACACTGATGGACAGACCTTGCCATACCACTCTGAGCTAAATAAATTCAACGTTGAACTGTCTTCTTTGGGGAAGAAATGCATGTGCTTCGCGTGTATTTGGTGGCCACAGGTTAATAGTCTGCCAAAATAGGCATTCTGTCTTCCAAAATATGCAGCTGTCACTGGGAAGTGCTTCCAGCTTTACAGCAGCTATAATTACAATAACAAATACTGTAGTGGCAGATTTCATTATGAATAAGACAAAACACAAATTTTATAATTCATATCTCTAAGGCAAAGCATTGAAAAGAGCTTGTAATATTAATTATTACTCAGATAAAAAGTGCTTACAATTTAAATATCTAGAATAGTAACAGAACTCTTAAATTTCCTTCTGTCATTTTTTAAATAACTGATATCAAAAACTAAAAGTGAATGTAGAAACCCGATTCGAGTCTAGATATTCAGTACACTTTGGGAATTTACACCGTTTTTTGTTGTAAAGACTACGGATTACATGCTGAGAAAGGAAATTGCATGAGGTCAATTCAAAAAGTGTTTTAGAAATCCATTAAGGGTAACCTTTAGGAAACCCATGTAAGGCCTTTTCCAAAGATAAATAACCTTCTGTTCTCAAAGAGCTGAAGATTTGAGAAAACTACGGAGGCCATAACACTGACGAAATGTTGATTTGTCCAATTCTCCTATAATTGAATTATTAAATTTCATGCTTGAATTATGTGAAATTGCTAATAAATCAGTAAATCTCATGAATGGAATGGATGTATGACAATATAAGCATGAAGCAAATTAAATGTCATCGCTATCAATATTTGTCTAAAATATACTAGCGTTATAAAACTTTATAACGCAGTGAGTACAAGATTACTGCATGTATATCATTACAAATATTTGATGACTTTAAAAATAGTTTTCAAACATGAGTAATGAGATTTTAAATTCACAGATATTTAAAGTAATCAAATATGAAAATGTGTTTTCACTACAAATAACATATTAAAGTCCATAGGACAATATTCTAATACAGAACATTGAATATTGAGTCAATCAGCTTGCAAAATATATGGGCAATATTCCTTAGTAGCTTTGAAGTAAAACTTCAGCTCTATTTTGTGTAAGTCATCGATAGCCATATGTATCAAAATGTCAATTCCAGTCGATGTGATGATGCATCAATTTAAAACATTATCATACAATTTCTATTTACAACTACAGAAAAGCTTACAGTCACCAAACAACAGTAACTTGTTATATGGGAAGTATTACAGCTATAAAAATTAAATTTCATTTTTTATCTTTAATAAAACTTTTCATCTTGAAATTTAAAAAAATCCATCATCACATTTATGTATTTTATCTTTTCTTATGCCCAATGCAATAAGGTTTGGGACAGGACTTGGGGAGGGGTGGTAGAAGGAGCCTTCATTACACTCTTTGTGAAATATATAGTTGAGTCAAATATTGTAGTATGTTAAGGGTGATGGCAACCAAAAGGAAATGAGGGAAAAAAGGCTATGACATCTTTTTTTTAGCAGTTCTAAAAATTAGCAAAAAGATGAAATAGCATATTTTATATACCAAAAAGGAATACCACAATTGTCTCTTGATCCTTTTTTTCTCTTCTCTTTCTGGAATTTCTACAGTAAGTATGTTAGTCTGCTTTGATATCTCCCACAGGATCCTTAAGCTCTGTTCACATTTTAAAAATCTTTTTTCTTTTTGTTCCTCAGAATTGTTGATAAAACGCCAAATTCTGTAAAATATTTGGAGGCTTATTCTGAGCCAAACATGCGTGACCATGGCCCAGGGTATAATCTCAAGAGGTCTTGAGAACATGTGCCCCATGTGGTTGGATTTCACCTTGGTTTTATATGTTTTAGTGAGACAGAAGTTTACAGGCAAGAACATAAATCAATACTTGTAAGGTATACATTGGTTTGACCTGGAAAAGTGGAGCATCTTCAGGTTGGTGACTTACAGGCCACGGGTAAATTCAAAGATTATATGGTTGGCAATTGGTTGAACGTGTTAAGTACTGTCTAAAGAATTCAAAGTCAGTAGAAAAAAATGCTTTGGTCAAGGTTCTTGCTATGCAGATGAAGCCTCTAAATGGCAGGCTATGGAGGGAATAGATGTTAAATACCTTAAAAGGTGTCCTGCTCTTTCTAAGGAAGGTTTTCTACAGATGAAAATTTCCCAAAGAGATGACTTTCAGGACCATTTCAAAATATGCCAAAGAAATACATTTTTGAGGTAAAATATCTTAATTTTCTTAAGAGTCTAACATATTTTTATTTTCCTTATTTTAAAAATAAAATATTTTTGTTTATTTGCTATGTGATGCTACACCAGTGTTAGAATGAAATTTGGTGACTTATTTACACAGAATCTCTTTTGTCAGTCTTATGATCTCTATTTTAATGTGCTAATGCTAGTCAGTTATGCCTAAACTCCAAAAGGGAGAGGGTATAAGGAACCAATGGGCCATGTCTGGTCTCCTTGCCAGTCATCGTCTGGAATTTAATTTTCCAGATTTCCCTTTGTTCAGAAGGAGTCAAGGGGCTTAGAATTTTATTCTGGTTTTCAGACTTAACAATTTCCATTGTCCTATCTTTAAACTTTGCTGATACTTATTTCCGCCTGCTCAAACCTGCCTTGTAATCCTTCTTGTGAATTTTTATATTAGTACTTTTCACCTACAGAATTTCTTATGGTTTACTTTCAGGTTTTTCTATTTTTTAACTTTTATTTCTATTTTATTCATACATAATTTTCATTACTTCTTTCACGTATTCCTTTAGTTTTTTGAGCATCGTTAGCACAATTGTTGCAAAGGCTTCTTTGCTGTGTTTGCCATCTGGTCCTTCTTAGCGTAAGTTCATGTTGGTTTATTTTTATTTTTTTTTAGATGGGCCATACTTTGCTGTTTCTTTCCAGGTTTTGTCTTGTGATTTTTTTTGTGTGTGTTGAAAATTGGGCGGTTGAATCTGATAAGGGGGTCATTTTGAACATCAAATTCTTCACTTTTCCTAAAGGGTTTCTCTGTTTGTTTTGTATCTTAAAAACAAAATTTTTTTCATTGTGGCCTATTCATGTGTCAAGTGTCAGTCTGAGGAGTAAACTTAAGGTAGTCCAGGTCTTTTCCAAACCTGCACCTTTCCCTATGCATGCACAGCGTCTTTCTATCTTTCCTGATAAATACAGTGTCCTTTGAATGTTCTTTGGTTTAGTGCCTGGCTTCCGAAAGGGAGAAAATAAGAATCATAACGAGGTGAGGGGGTGCAGATCTTTTAAATACCGTGGTAGTCACTTTAGCTGAAGAGGAAGAAGGTTGCAACAATGAGAGGAGGTGAGACGAGAACCTCCTATTCTTTGTTTTCACCTTTGTAATCAGAAGCACCAATTAGTATTATAAGAATTAATACCATATGTACAGGTACACGTATATGTACGAGTAATTCATATACACAACATGAGTATTGGTTCAGTAAATTGCATTCATGAGCAGTAGTGAAATACTGACCTTTTAAAAGATTTCTTTCACCATTTTAATTTTAATAGTAAAGACACAAATTTATGGTCTGCACATACAAATGTGGCTTTTTGTTTTTTTTTTTTTCAAAGTCATGTTACAATGAAGGAATGTTCAGTTCAGATGAAAACTCACTGGTTGCTATGCAGAATAGAGTTACATAAAAAATACATACAAGTTATAAGAATTAAAAAGTAGATTAACATTCTATAATATATATGGAAACTATCTCTGAAGAGAAGGTAACTCAGAGGAAAATCTTGCTCCAGAAGGTTAATTTTAAGAGTTAATATATATATCTATTTATTTATCACTTGTATTCCCTAAGAACTTGAAGCAATTTCCAGAAAGCATAGTTAGAAATGCAGAAAGACTGAATTAAAATTGATGCTTACCTGGCATTATTCCTTATCAGAGTGGTGATCAATACCTTGCAAGGGGTTGTGAAAAATTGTATCAGAAATGTACAACATACTACTATGATATATATTGTGTTCATTTACTCTTTTACACCATCTAAATGGCAAAATTGCTGTTTGTGAGAAAAAAAGTAGATCTTTTTCTAACTCTATTTAACTGTTTCAGAAGCAGTAAATCTAAAATGCAAAGCCACGATGTAACTCCCTTCCTCACCTCAAGAAGTCCAAGTGTCCTCTTCCTTAGTCTAAATGGCAATAGGTAGAGGTCAGAATAGAGTGCGAAACGGCAGTGAGAGAACTGCTGATGTCTCTGGAGAGAGTGTTCTGTCTCTGCTTCATCACAGTATTGACCTTTGAGCAATCTGTGTATCCATTCATTTATTTCTGTAGCCCCTGATACCAAAACCCATCAATTATCTCATTTGATTTCCCAAGCAACCATTTATGGGGAGCAGAAGAGTTAATAATATCCTCATTAGAAAAGAAAGATGGATAAGTGGATGAGAATTTAAATTGAGTTAGCCAACATTATCTTAGCAGAGTTCCCCAGAGAAGCAGAACCAGTGAGATGCAGATACAGATATAAGCTTATAGAAAGAGATTGTGAAGGATCGTCTCACACCATCATGCAAGTTGAGGTCCCAAAGTCTGCTTTTAGCATTCTGGAGGACCTGGAAAGCCGGTGGCATGGTTCCAGGTCAAGCCAAAAGCCCTGAGAACCAGGGACACTGGTGATGGTTGCCCGTTAGGGGATCCTATTCACTGCAATCTCTTTTTCTCTCTTTCTCTCTTTCATGTGTGCACACATACAGTGTGCTCTTCTCATTGTGGCAATCCACTTTTTTACCTTTGCTGATTTTACTCGTTACTGATTTGAAAGGAAAACGTAATACTTTTTCACATACTAAATGCTATTATATTTGTATCCCCACGCTTGCCCATTCTGACTCTTTCTGTCTCCCACTTCTCTTTTTGTTAGTGGTCCTTGAGCATTCCTTTTAGCTTTCTCACCACTAAGCCTGCGCTAGCCTGAGTGGTCTGAGTCCTAAACCACCACAGATTCGTTGCCTACATGAAATTAGGCCAGATGGCCTTGATTTTCAAGATGTGGTTATGGATGGCTGTGGAAAGCGGGGGGGCAGTAAGACGTGGTAGGTTTCTAGTGAGATCATGAACCCCCTGGAACCAGCACCAGTTTCTGAGTCCCGAGCTCAACCAGGATCCAAGAAACTCCTGGTGAGTTAGCTTTTCTGAAAGACTTGAATGTTATTTGCATTGATCGCCTCAGCTTTAGTTCATGCATCCTCATGCATCACTGTCGTGTGCCAGTCCGGCCATATCCCCTCCCCAAGCCCTGCCAGCATCTCTGGCAGTTTCTTTGGCTCTGTATCTTCCCAGTCCTTCAAACATGCCACTCAAAGCAAGCCATCAGTTTTGTGGTACAAAGGAACTATTTGCCATTCTTGTTCTAACATTCTAGTTTTCTTGCCTCAAGGCAAAAAGAAAGCAAGCAACAGCTAACAAAGTAACGTGATGGATTGGTCATCATTACCACTTCAAATTTGGAAGCATCACTTCTGAGCAATCAGGCAACATTTCTTCACTTACAGCGTCACTTGGTTTCCTGCTTGATGTGCTTGGTTTATCTCAACATATTTTTCTTAGCATGGAATACATGTTATGTTTGGGTATAAAATATTCTTTTAATGATATTTCAACCTTTGTTTATTCCAGAAGCCTAGGACGCAGCTAGTTTTGGGACCTGACTGCTCAGATTGGTTGGGAGTCTGGGAAGGCTAAGCTGTCTGGTACTAAAGCCCTGGAAACAGAATCGGAGAGATGTATGAGTGAACAAACATATTCATGTACGTGGGGCTTTAATCAGTCTACTCTTTCAAGGAAAAAAATAACAACAAAGCCTCTATTCTCTAATTTGTCAAAATTCTGTTGACTTTTCAACACAAACCATTTTCCTGCTAATCGTGTTTTTCTTACTCTTTAGTGCCTCTGAGATGTGTTTATCATGGTCTACCCTGTCACAGTTTTGTAACTGTCTCTCCCTGGCAAGGAACTGTCTCAGGTTCCTTGAAGAAGGAGGCCTCAGATAAGTCTTCATCAGTCACCTGATGCAGCTCTTCCACCACACTTGGGTTTTGGAAAGCATATGTGACTACTCCAGAGCTCTGCTTACAATCTTGGAGTTGCTCTTCAATGCTGAAAGGAGACTGTCCAACTTCCTCACCGCGTCTAGCAAACCACTCATGCTCTTGTCCTTGCCAATATTTCAAGCCTAGCTTCCTGTGCTATTCCTTGAAATATACGCTGAGTCATGAACAAGTACTGACTGTTTTCCAATGTATGATACACTTCTTTAGTCTCTTTTAAAAACACTTGTTCTCTATTTTCTAACTGGCTTTCCTCACTTCATCTTTCCAGGTTCAGCAATTGCTTCCCTCCCCCACCCCCAGTCCCTTCCTCTCTCCCAACCCCCCTTTCTCCTTCTCTTCCTCCCCCCCCCATCTTTCCTTCCTAACATCTGAGAAATCTGTTCTCCCACAGATTCTCTCAGAAGATGGGGATAAGCACATAGGTCTTTGACTCTTGCTTATCCGGATACATTTAAGTATATATTCATCCCAGACATCCCTTTGCTATGTGACATGCATTACTACATGGATGAATTGCTACATAGCTTCTGTTTTGTTTGTCCATTGTTTTAATTCCTTCAGGAGTTAGGTTTGTTATTTCTTCACTTACAACGGTACTTGCATACTTGTCACTTGCTTTATATTCCTCTTTTCAAAGTCTTTCTCTTTGGGTTCCTAGCATAGTGTCTCAGCATAGAACTTGTTCCATAACTATGAATTGTCCCAACTATATACATTCTAAAGAGAGATGTGCCAAAAGAGTGTTGATTAGGAGAGCAAAGATTGAGTCCCATTTTTGCCACTGACAGTTGTGGCATTATCGTCATGTAATCAGTTTTTATTTTACACTCATTTTTTTCTCAAATAGAAAATTAGGAGATTGCTTTGGCTTTCCTCTTGCATTCCTTTATTTTGTGATTATAGTAAGTGATTTGATATTATGTGGAGGTTAACTTTGGCTTTCCCTGTCTTCATTTTAAAATTTACAGAGTTTTGGAAATATTTTCTAAATAGAAAAAGAAGCATGTTATCCCATCGTTTCTATTCGTCTTAGAGATAACATGTCATTAAATTTATGGCTGGCTCTGTTGAAACTGGCTTAACTTTTATTTCATTCATTGTGCAATACCTTTTTCTAAAAGAAAAAAATAGTAATTAAGGAGACATGTTTTATTGCTTAATTTTGCTTTTTTAAATTTAAAATTGAAATGTAAAAAAAGAGGTGAGAAAAATCAAAACTTTTTAAAAAACAAATCTGCTGTGAGTTTATAAATGTTTGATACAGAGATTTTCTTTAATCAATTATGCTAGTTTCAATGACTAGAAAAAAAGATTTAAAGAGTCACAACAACCACTAATCCTGGTTTCTAGAATCCTCTCAGGCCTGTGTGTTTCTTCAATTTTGTGGATCTGGTCCTTTTTAAAAAAGCCAAAAACACCTCAAGTTTTGTTTTGTGCTTTCTGGAGAAGGAGAAACTTAAAAGTTCCACCGAAGATTACACCTTCCTTTCCTACATGTGATGACTAGCGTGCTCACATCGTAATGCTTTCCAAACTTCCCTGAGTTCAGTGCTGCATATTATCATTGCCATTATTCTTTCGGATTATTTGCATCATAGTCAAATACTGATGCAGTATGCAGTTTTTATGTTCTGTCCTCTCTCTATTGAAAAATGCACGTCTTTGTGTCAAAATCCTGTTCCTATACTGCATGTCCGTATTTTAAAATTTATTTTGAACACCTACTAATGGATTTCTGCCAAATGTAGATAATAAACATAAGCGACACATTAAAATGATTTTTGGTAGTAAAATAACCAGTTACATTTCAACTAAATATTAATTTACTCCCTTTGTATAATTTGACAAATTGTCTCTTACACTTAAGCAATAGTCTCTTTAATTCTCTTTCTAAATTTCCAGATGTTTCTGGACAAGTAACTTTGGTTTTATTGGTTTCACTTTATCATCTAGAAAATGAAGAGTTTTGACCAGATGTGTGATATTCTAATAGTCCAGATTTAGTCACCAAATGTGCCATTGATTGGGCCTAAATACTTACAGAAAAATTCAAAATTAGGCTAAGGGAAGCAAAGAGAGAAAAAGATACTAATTATGGGCAGAAGAGCAAAATGATGCATAGGTAAATACACGTAGATAGATTTCATAAACTCTCTAGGTATTTTTTTTTATTATTTCGACTTATGTATTCTCTCTTTCTTTGGAGAGTTTATCAACCTATCATATAAAGAAGCAGAATTGTGTTACGCCTGAAAAATGGAGGCAGTCTAATCATGAGAAAACAACCAACTGCTTGCCATCCTCAAATTTATTTTTTATCTATTCTTCATTTTTCTAATTATTGAAGGACTCAATTTATCAGAAAATCATGTCAGTAACTTCTCCATCGGTTATCACTATCTAGTGCAGTGGTCTGCTCACGGCCACTGCAGCCTTGACCCGCAGGGCTCCAGTGATCCTTCCATCTAAGCCTTCCAAGTAGCTGGAACTACAGGTGTGCGTTACCATGCCTGGCTAATTTTTTGATTTATTGTAGTGATTAGGTCTCACCAAATTGCCCAGGCTGGTCTCGAGCTCCCAGGCTCAGGCAATTCTCTTGCCTTGGCCTCCCAAAACTCTGGGATTACGGATTGAGTCGGGAGTCTCAGCTTTAAAAGTTTAATTTTAGACTACCTCATAGATGTTGCTACTCAGACCAAAAGATAAAGCCCATTTTTAGACTCTCAAGGAATCTCATATGACATATAACCTAAAATTTAACCAGGAACAAGAAAAAACATTAAGACTTCTTAACTCCTTTTTCCTCCTAGAAATGTATTTATTGTGCTGTCATAACTATTTTATAGAATATATGTATGTGTTTTCATATAACACATCAGCTCTTGATAGAAATATCATAAAAATTCTATAATCTGTGACTCTGAGAATTAAGAATGACAGAGTACATTAAAAATGACAAGTATTCAGAAATTCAGTTTTTAAGATATTATTACTGTTGCATTATGATATTGTATTGTATCTTTCAAATAAATATTTTAAGAAAACAGAAATTATTCTGGATTGCTAATAATTAATGTCACTACACTTGCTAAATCATAAACTCTACAAGTCTCAGTGTCCTCCACTGTGAAGCATGATTAGTGTGAAAACTAAATAAAACATGAAAACTATGACCGGGCGGGGTGGCTCATGTCTATAATCCCAGCACTTTGGGAGCTGAGGTGAGAGGCTTGCCTGAGCCCACAGGTTCAAGACCAGCCTATGCAACCTGGCGAGACCTCGTAACTACAATAAATCAAGAAAAACTAGCTGGTCATGATGGCGCACGCCTGTAGTTCCAGCTACTTTGAAGGCTGAGGCAGAAGAATCACCTGAGCCCAGCAGGTTGAGGCTGCGGTGGCTGTGAGTATGCCACTGCACTTAAGCCAGGGAGACAGAGAAACTCCTCAAAAAAAAAGAAAGAAAAGTTCTAACGACAGTGCCCAGACCCTAGTCTTGTAGAGGTGTTCTTATGACGCTGTCAATCAAAATCCAGGGAATTTCAAAGAACTAGCTCAAATGATAGTTTGCTAATGACGGGATTATTATCAGAATCGAAGCACTGAGTATAATTTCTCTTCTTTTTGCCCATAATCGCTCTCCTGTTTACAAGACGAGTTGAGATAGAAGAAAGCTAAGCATAGATATCTGTGAGGGAAAATGGAATTAAATGGTAAAAAGAAGGTAAATGTGAATTCTCCACAAAACTGAAAACCACCATCTGGTAACTGAGAGTAGAGTAGAGCAGGTGATAAAAGATCACAGCAGTTGGCGAGGCCTGGCTGTGAAACATAAATATTACTCATCAAGAAGGACAGAATGTTTCTCCATTAGTCACACTGGTTCTGAAACATCCTCCAGTACTGACTACTATAGTTGGGCAAACCAGTGAGTGTTCCGAGCACACGTGTGGTCATCAGAATCATGTGCAATCTTCTGATTTGTTCAGGATGATAGGTCAGCACATTTTGTCCCCTGCAACCTCACAGCACCGGCAACTCAGAGTCCTAGAACCTGTCCATCAAACCCTGACCTGAGCAGACTTGCTCCGGAAACATTGGAGTCTGCACACATAACCTCAGTCATGGTGGTTAAGAAGCATTTTATTTCAAATATTAAATGAAACACAACCTTATGTTGTATCCCAATCTGGTGAGATGCTGCAGAATTGTTAAACACATGAACCAATGTATATGGTTTTTATGTATCAAAATTAAGTGTCTTAGAATAATTGGCCAAGATGTGATTATCTTGAAAATCAATCAAATAAAAGAAACTTTATGAGAGTGTTTCACAGGCTGAGAGACGAGAGCATCAGCTTTTGCAGGCATTACAGGTGGTAGAATGTGAAGGCAGTAAAGTGAGTAGGTGTCTTATTCTGGAGGAGCTTATATAATACAGTGAAGTGTGTGTCCATAGTAAATGTAACTGCATGGAATAAATCTGTGGAGTGTCATGATAAAAGATATTCTTTAAGACAAGCCACCTAGCTAGTGATGTGTAAAACTTTAATGAGGAAGGAGAAAACATAAGTGATAATACTCTACTTTTCTTAAGTTTATGTTACAAGAAGTTTAGGCTTCATTGTCAGTGGTACTATTAGTATTAACCAAAAGAACAGGAAAGAAACTCTGCTCATGGTAACTGGGAGCCACCCTGGCTCTTGCAGCTATTCCATGGTGCTCTAGTGTTGAACACCAGAAATGTCACATAGCACATCAGACAAGAGTGCTGTGCAGCAGAGCAAACGAAGGGCACTTTGTAGTCATGCCTACACAAACAAAAATGAGAAGTGTGCAAACCAGAAAAATGACCTAACACCCTGTCTTAGTCAATTTACCTTCTAAAACGAAACATCTCAGAACGGGTGAGTTATAAGCAACATACATTTATTTCTCACCATTCTCTCAGTTCTTGGGCTGGGAAATCCGAGATCAAGACACCAGCAGATCTGATGTCTAGTGAGGACCAGCTTCCTGACCTGACCACTTGTGCTTCCTGGCTGTGTCCTAGTAAGCAGAAGGGGCAGAAGTGGCACTCTGTGGCTTCTTCCAGAGGGTGCTCATCCCATTCAGGAGGGCTTTGCCCTCGTGACCCAATCAACTCCCAAAGCCCCCATCTCCTAAAACCATCACCTTAGAGGTTAGAATTCAACATATGAATTTTGGAGAGACATAAGCAGTCAGACCATAGCAGTCAGACCCATTCTGTGTGGTATAAACAACTGCTGTGTCTTTACCAAGTAAGGGTTTATAATCTTGCTTCATGCTTTCCATCTCCTAAATAAATGCAGAATAGATACATTGTTACAGAAATAGCTCTACTAACAGCAGCCAATCTAGAGCAAAACTATGATTCCTGGACTCTGCCCTCTCATTACCTAATTTCAAGAACAAATTCTGTAACATGCTCCTACTGAGACACCTCTGATTTCTCACGCTGTGACATCTCCTTTGTGGCAACAGTTGTCAATAAACCACTCTGTTCAACTACAGATGCGCTTCTCAAGGTCTTTGACTGTTGAGTACTTACTGACAATAGCCGCGTGATAAAAAGAAGTTAGGCATTGTCCTGATGATCTACTACTTGTGCAAATGCTACTCAGAGATACCATTGATGGAGAGTCTGCAAAATGTAATGAGTTTGGTTAAGTGCTTAAGAATTGGCACATTTACCATGTTTTAAGTGCCTTGTATATCATAACACATATACTCCTAACACATACCTATAAAGCAGGTATTTTGAGCCGGGCTCGGTGGCTCAGCCTGTAATACCGTGCCTTTGGGAGACTGAGTTGAGTGGATTGCCTGAGCCCACAGGTTCGACACCCGCCTGGGCAACTCGGTGAGACCTCATCTCTACAATAAATCAAAAAACTAGCCAGGCGTGGTAGCACGCGCCTGTAGTTCTAGCTATTCGGAAGGCTGAGCGGAAGGATCGCCGGAGCCCGGCAGGTCGAGGCTGAGGTGGCCGGGAGCGGCCACTGCACTCCAGTCTGGGTGACTGAGGGAGACTCCAACTCAAAAAAAAAAAGTAGGTATTTTGCATTTTACCGAGGAAAATATATTAACTTGATCCTATTCAGCAGCTTTAGGATAATATTATATTCATACTTTAAATAAGGCACGAGATATTTACTTAGGACCACATAGTTAATGTGTGGCTAAGTTGAGACTGAAATGCAAGACTTGGCTTCTGGCACCTTGAACTTAACTACCGTCTTTTATTTTAATTCTGTATACTGATGTCAACAAAAGACTGGAGAAACTGAGTAACTTGTCCAACTTCATAGTATTAGTAGTTGAAGTGACTGCAATCCTGTTCTATGGAACTGCAAAACTTACATATTTTCTCATCTAAGTTTCCCTCTCTGCTTGTGTTTGGTCTTGACTCAATGACCTGGCTACTTCTAACTACCGTCATTTTAAAAAGTATGCATCATATCTAAGGTTTGCATGAACAGGAAAAGGAAAAGTTTGTCAGAGATCACACGACTGGATGACACTAGCACTGACATCTATCACATATTCTAGAGCCAAACAAGAGCTCAACTGATATCTAAATGCTGAAAATAGGTGAACTTAAGTTTTTTGGACTTATAATTTAGTAACTTATAGCTATTTTGTGATAATTTTGGTACTTTTGTGGATAGAGAATTTCCTGTAACAAATACATAAAATAACCTCCCCCATTTATATGAAAATCCCAAATGACTGCAGAGAATACCCGATTGGTTTTAGAGTTTATATAGACGTGCCATGAAGAAACATTGCTCTTAATACATTAAACATATTTTCTTCTCCCATTATAAAAGATGCACTTTCTTCATTTTTCTCGAAACCCTTCTACTATTATCAATCCACACCAGATTGAAGCTGAAATCAAATTTAAAGAAAACTTTAGGGAACATAAGCTGTTGAAGGAGGGAAGCCAGTCAACATCATGTCTCATGGAGGGGTGCGTGGCAGATTTGTGGCTGAGTGTCCCATTTTAAAAGAATGGGGATTTCCCCAAAAGTGGGTGGCTTAGTGTATAGATTTTTACATGTACCCAACAGAGGGAGCTGGAGATTTTTCCTCAGATGAAGCGTGAGCTAGGAGTTTTAAATGGCATTTTAGCATACATGTTTTCTTTTTCTTTCTTTAGTAGACATTTATTGCAAGACTTCTTCACTCAAGCTTGTGTACAGCTCCTGAGTAAGACAACATTAGACCTACAGATTGGTCTCATTTGTAAACACATTTGTTTCATCGGTACATACTTTTCTGTATTTGTACTTTTTCTTCTTGCAAAGACCGTATATCATTTTTATGGGTTATGAGTGTTAATGTTTAATTATCATGCATTTTATAATAAGAGTGGGATCATAACAGAAACATCCCTTTGTCTATTTTCCAATTCCTTATTAACAATTTTTCCATGAATCTTTCTGCATCTTTTAACACAGTTTATTACCTTTTATTAGAAAATAAGTTTTAAAAAGAAGTTTGTAGATTTAATACAGAATATTCTTATTCCTTAGTGTGGCAGATTATGTTTTCTAAGGATTGCAGCAACAATCTCCTCATACCATAAGCTCTTCTAGGACGTCACACTGCCACTTTTTCATGCCCTCAAATCGGGTCAGACTTGCATCTGCTTCAACCAACACAATATGGCAAAAGTGGAGTGTGTGCCTTCGGAGGGTGTCAGAAAAGGCCATGCAGCTTCCATGTGATTTTCTCGAGATATTGGCTGCTGATTTTCCACTGAAGGGACCTCATGAAGGAGATGTTTGACATCTCTGTTGTTTCCCATAAGTCACAGCCATGTGAAGGAGTCATCTCTTGTCTTCAGAATCAGCCTTCTGCCAACTCAGGTCCAGGCATGATATCAGCATCCAAGAGGAGCAAAAGAGCAACCATCTGATTCTGCCCAAACTCCTGAAGCGCTGGGTCCATGAGCATGATAAGATGCATGTTGTTTGACATCACTAAGTTTGAGATATTTTTTTATATAACAGTAGAAATTGGAAATACCTGCAATAAAATTAGCAAAGGTTTTAAATAAATTATGATATTTGACCTTCATGGGAGTTTACCTTGTTTTAATCGTGATGAAAAATAGACTTTTAGACTCTGAAACTATCCTAGGAATATGATCAAATATGTAGATAAATATACATAATTAATGTGCAAAGTATTGATGCTATGTTATCTTTAGTAACTGTAGCTGCATATAACCTATTCAACAATAAGTAAATGGTTCAATAACTTTGTTAACAAAATCATGTATTTACTAATTTAGAGTATGTAAGAATTTTTAATAACATGTGTTAATGAGTGTCCAACCATGAAACAAAAGTTACTTTAAGTATTTAAACACATTTAAGACAGGGACATTTATACAGATAACTGGTTTCACTGTTAATATAAGAAGTGAGAAGCCAGACGGGATTTGCAGAGATTGTCAACATCAGGCAGAAGGTCCACGGGGAAGAGGCACCGGCACCAGAGACGGGGTTATCTAGCAGAAATTGGGAACACAGCAGGCCTGTCAGGAGGATCTGGAGACATAGAGGGCATTCTGACACTGCCAAGCGTGACCATGCCCAACTGATTTTTTTTATTTATTGTAGGAATAAGGTCTTGTCATGTTGCCCAGGCTTGTCTACAACCCTTGAGCTCAGGCAATCCTCTTGCCTCCATTTACCAAAGTACTGGGATTACAAGTGTGAGCCACTGCGCCCAGCTTAGGTCATCTTAACTCTGTAATTTTGACTGTAAAAAACCTTCACATAATTGTTGATAATGATGAATTTCCTTTGATAAGACAAGATTTCAAAAGAAATTTCACTAGACCATTTAATTTTTAAACCTCTTCATAGAACAAAAAGAACAAAATTTTCACTTTTTAAAATGTGTGATTGATGCATAATAATTGTATATATTTATGGGGTACAGTGTGATGATTCAATACATGTATGCATTGTATAATGATCAAATTAGGGTTACTAATGAATCTATCAACTTAAAAAATTGTCATTTATTTTGGTGAGAACATTCACAACCTTGAGTCTAACAATTTTTAAATATACAACACATTATTTTTAACTCTAGTCTTCCTACTATGCAATAAGACACCAGAACTTATTCCTCCTGTATAACTGTAACTCTGGACTCATTGATCAATGCCTTCTCTTCCACCTGTCCCCTCCCTTCCCCATTCTCTGATAATCGCTATTCTACTCTCTGCTTCCATGAGAACTTCTTATGGATTTCACATATGAGTGAGATAATGCAGCGTTTAACTCTCTGTGCTTGACTCCCAGAGGTAGCCCCCCATTTTGATTGGCCACCCCCTATAGGTTGCCACGCAGTTCTACAGGTGGTCCTCTACTCTTGAAGGTCACCTTCCATGCCTAGAGGTCACACAACACTTTGAGAGGCTGTCCTCCACTCCAACAGGCTGCCCTCTACCCCTGAAGGTCACATTCCATGCTTAGAGGTCACGCACCGCTTTTAGAGGTCGCCCTCCACTCCTACAGGTCATCTTCACTCTTAGAGACCACTCTTGTCTCCTACAGGCCAACCTCCATTGGAAGTCACTCTAGTTGTTGCCCTCCACTCCCGAGGCTTCCTTCACTCCTAGAGGTCATCCTCTACTCCTAGAGGTTGACCTCTGCCCCTACCAGATTCCTTCCATTCCTACAGGCCACCATTCTCCACTGGAGGCTATTATCTACTCTTACAGGTTGACTTCCACTCCTAAAAACTGCCTCTACTCTTATGGGATACCCTCCATGCCTAAAGGTTCACCTTCCATTCCTAGAGGTCATCCTCCACTCTTAGTAGCTTCTTTCTATTCCTAGAGGTCACCCTCCACTTTTAATGGCTGTTCTCAGCTCCTTTTTCTTTGTCACAAAACTTTCCCATCAAGGTTGCTTGCTTCATGAAGCCAGCAAGGAAGAATCTCTAGAATGAATGTTGTTTTTTTGATTTTTTTCTCAAGAGTCGTATATGAAGTACCATCATCACAGGAGTGAGATCTCACCACTTTGCTGTATTCACTTGGTAGAAAGCAGGCACTCTAAGAGAATAGATCATGCAAAGTTATGAAAATTGAAAGCTGTGGACGACTCAGGAATCCTTTGATAGTCTGTCTGTAATAGATACCATGGGTAGGACCCACAGATCCTATTTAGGGCACAAATATATGGGCAAAAAGAGAAAATTTGTTCAAAATAAGCAATCCTGAAAAATAGAAAACCACAGGTAATAGTTTTAAAATACTCTCTCTAAAAGCCCAAATAATTATTGCTCAGAGCTGCATTGACTTAGAGTTCGTTTTCAGGAAGTTAATCTTTATTTTAGAATTAAATTGACATGAATGACTGACCGTTAAGCCAGAGCAATATTCATCAATGAAATCCAACATTATTTCTTTTTCATGCTTAGATATATTCCAAAGTATTTGCAAACATTTGTAAAAATTCTGAAATGACTTCATATTTATTGTAAGGTTGGGGGCAGTTGGCTCTGCTGTACTTACCTACATAATGACTCCAAGAGGAAAGAAAACAAAGTAATTATTGTGCCAACACTGACTTTATTATCTTCTTTTTTTTAAATCTACAAGCATAGTTTTTAAAAAAATATTTTATTTTATTTTTAATTGTGGGATACAATTCAGGGTTAGGTATACAAATATTCATTGTGCAGATGCCCTTGTTAATGAGGTGTGCCCCCCCAGGCAGATCTCGACTACTGTCAATCCCTGCTCTCCCTTCCTCCTGCAGTTTCCCGCTACTGTTAATCCTTTTGTTATAGTATTACTAGTTTTTCAAGGTCCACTTATGAGTGAAAATGTGATACTCAGATCTTGTGGTTCTGTTCAAGATCATTGAGTATTATAAACTCTAATTCCATCCAGGTTGTTGCGAAGTTCATGATTTTGTTTTTTATGGTTGCATAATATTCCATTGTGTATTTGTACCACAATTCTTTTATCCAGTCCTCTTTTGATGGGCAGCACGGTTGGATCCATGTTCTTGTTATTGTGAACAATGATGCAATAAACATATGTATGCAGGTATCTTTTTTATAGAGTGATGTCAGTTCTTCCAGATATATTCCCAGTAGGGGGATTGCAGGGTCATATGGAAGGTCGACCTTTAGAGCTTTTAGGAATCGCCACACTGTTTTCCACAGAGGCTGTACTATTTTGCACTCCCACCAACAGCATAGAACTGTTCCCTTTTCACCACATCCTCTCCAATATCTGTTGTTTTTTGATTTATTGGTGATGGCCATCCTGACTGTAGTTAGGTGATACCTCTGTGTAGTTTTAATTTGCATCTCCTTGATGACTAGTGAAGCTGAAAATTTTTTCATGTATCTGTTTACTGCTTATATGTTTTCTTTTGAGAACTGTCTATTCATATATTTTGCCCACTTTGTAATGGGGCTGTTTTTTTTTTTCTTTTCAGCACGTTTGAGATCCTTGTAGATCCTTGATGTTAGACCTTTGTCAGACATGGAGTTGGCAAATATTTTTTCCCAGTCTGTGGGCAGTCTCCCCGCTATGTTGATGGTTTCTTTGACTTTGCATAAGCTTGTCAGTTTAATGAGGTCCCACTTGTCTATCTTATCTCTTATGGCCTGGGTACTTCGGGTTTTGATCAGAAATTGGTTGCCAGTTCCAACTTCTATAAGAGTGTCTCCTGCATTTTCTAAGGTTCTTATAGTTTGAGGTTTTACATTTAGGTCTATGATTCATTTAGAGTTTATTTTTGTGTATGGAGATAGGTAGATGTCCTATTTCAATATTCAGCAGGTGATCAGCTAGTTTTCCCAGCACCATTTACTGAATAGGTTCTCCTCTCCCCAGTAGTGGGTGTTGGAGGCTTTGTTGAAGATGAGTTGGTTGAGAAATTGAGGTTTTATCCTGGAATCTCAATTCTATTCCATTGGTCTATATGCCTGTTCATGTACTAATACCAGGCTGTTTTAATTATTGTAGCTTTATAATAAAGTTTAAAGTCTGGTAGTGTGATACCTCCTGCTTTGTGTTTTTTGCTGAGGATTGTTTTGGCTATATGTGGTCATTTATGTTTTCATATGAATTCCTATTGTTTTTTCTAGGTCTAAGAAGAATGTTGCTGGTAATTTCATGGGTATTGTATTAAATCTGTAGATTGCCTTGGGTAGAATGGACATCTTAACAATGTTGATTCTTCCAATCCATGAAAATGGAATATTTTTCCACTTGTTTGTGTCATCTTTGATTTCTTTGAGCAGTGTTTTATTGTTTTCATTTTAAAGGTCTTTCATGTCTCTGTTAGGAAGATGCCAAGGTATTTCATTTTCTTTGTGGCTATGGTAAATGAAATTGCACTTTTTATTTAGGATTCTGTTTGTTTATTATTTTTTTTATTTTTATTTTTTGAGTTGGAATCTCACTCTGTCGCCCAGACTGGAGTGCAGTGGCCACTCCTGGCCACCGCAGCCTTGACCTGCTGGGTTCCAGCGATCCTTCCGTCTCAGCCTTCCAAGTAGCCGGAGCTATAGGCGAGTGCTACCACACTTGGCTGATTTTTGATTTATTGTAGAGATGAGGTCTCGCCAAGTTGCCCAGGCAGGTCTTGATCCCTCAGACTCAAGCAATCCACTCACCTCAGCCTCCCAAAGCCCGGGATTACAGGCTGAGCCACTTAGCTTGGCTTGTTTATTATTAATGTATAGAAATGTGATTGTCTTTTGCACATTTATTTTATACCGTGAGACTTTGCCATAGTCCTTTATCAGTGCCAGGAAGTTTTTGGAAGATTTTCTTGGGTTTTCAAGGTATACAATCATGTTGTCTGCAAAGAGAGGTAGGTTGACCTCCTCTTTTCCTATTTGGATACACCTGATCGCCTTCTCTTCTCTGATTGCTCTGGCTAAGACTTCCAAAACTATATTGAACAGGAGGAGTGAGAGTGGGCATCATTGTCCTGTTCCAGTTTTCAGGGCGATTGATTATAATTTCTGTTTAGCAGTATGCAGGCTGTGGATTTCTCCTAGATGGCTCTTACTATTTTGAGGTGTGTTTCATTTATGCCTAGATGTTTGAGGGTTTTTATCATGAAGGGGTGCTGGATTTTATCCCAAGTTTTTTCTGCATCTAATGATATAATCATGTGGTTTTTGTTTTTATGTCTGTTGATGTTTTTATTTATGTTTATGGTCTTATGAGTGTTGAACCAGCCTTGCATCCTGGGAATGAAGCTGACTTGGTTGTGGTGGAAGATTTTTGAGATGTGTTGTTGAATCCGGTTTGCTAGGATCTTGTTGAGAATTTTAGCACCTATGTTCATCAAGGATATTGGCCTATAGTTCTCTTTCTTTGTTGGGTCTTTGCCTGGCTTGGGTATCAATGTGATATTAACTTCATAAAATGATTTGGGAAGAGTTCCATCTATCTCAATTGCTTGGAATACTTTCAATAGGGTTGGTATCAGTTCCTCCTGATATGTTTTATAGAATTCTGCTGGAAAACCATCTGGTCCAGGACTTTTTTTTGTAGGTCGTTTTCTTATGACATAGTCAATTTCCTGGATTGTTATTGTTCTTTTACTGTCTTGATTTCTTCTTGTTTCAACCTAGGGAGGTTGTGTGATATCAGAAAGTCCTCCATTTCTTTTAGATATTCAATTTTGTTTCCATACAAGTGTGCATAGTAGTCTCTGGTAATCTTTTATATTTCTTCAGGGTCAGATGTGACTTCATCTTTTGTGTTTCTGATTGGGTTTATTTGGGTTTTTTCTCTCTTCTTCTTTGTCAGTCTTGCTAGGGAACCATCAATCATACTCATTTTTTTAATGAACCAACTTTTTGTTTCATTGATTTTTTTGTATTATCTTTTTATCTTCTATATCATGAATTTGAGATTTTATTTTGGTGATCTGGATTCTTCTTCTGAAGTTAGGGTTTTGATGGTCTTGCTTTTTCGACATCTTTAGATGACTTGTTAGGCTGTTAACTTGTGATCTTCCCATTTTCTTTATGTGCATTTGTAGATATATGAATTTCTCTCTTACTACTGCTTTCATGGCTTTCCAGAGATTTGGTAAGATGTTTCCTCATTTTCATTTGTTTCCAGATTTCTTTTAATCTCTGTTTTGATTTCCATGTTGACCTAGGACTTGCTTTGCATCATGCTGATCAGTGTCCATGTCTTTGTAGGTTTTGGGAGAACCTTGTTGGTGTTGATATTTATTTTTATTCCACTGTGGTCTGAGAAGGTGCATGCAAAATTTCAATCTTATGAAATGTGTTTTTACTTGATGTATGACCAAGGATGTGGTTGATCTTAGAGTATGTTCCATGCGGTGATGAGTAGAATGTATGTTCTGTGAGTTGTTCTGTAGGTATCAATTAAGTCCATTTGACCAAGAGTCAGATTGAGTTTCTGAATCTCCTTGCTGATTTTTTGTCCTGGTGATTTTTCTAGGGTTGTGAGTGGAGTATTAAGGTCCCCAGCTATGATAGTGTTAGAGTCAATATCTTTTTTAAGTTTTCCTAGAAGCGGTTTTATGAAAGTTGGTGCTCCTATGTTGGGTTCATATATATTTAGGATGGTTATTTCTTGTTGATGGATTGAACCTTTTATCATTATGTAGTGATCTTCTGTGTATTTTTATATTTTTGATGGCTTAAAGGGTATTTTGTATGAGATTAAGATTTGAGCCAACATAAATTCTTAAGGACTAGATATCTGGGAAAGATTTTAATTCTCTCTCACTGATGAAGCTTAGCTTAGCTGGGTAGATTATTCTTGGTTGAAATTACTTATCTTTGAGAACTTTTAAGATTGGGCTCTAAGCTCTCCTATCCTGAAGTGTTTCTGTGGATAAGTCTGCTTCCATTCTAATTGGTCTTCTCCAGTAGGTAGTCTGACCTTTTTCTCTTGCTGCCTTTAAGATTTTTTCTTTTATAGCTACTTTGTTTAGGTGAATTATTATGTGTCTGGGAGTTGGTCTTCTCATTTGTTGTCTTGCAGGGGTTCTCTGAATCTCTTGTGTTTGAATTTTCATATCACTGATGAGATGAGGAAAGTTTTCTTGAATAATTTTATGGAATGTTTGTTCCAGGGTGATCTGTCTCTTTTTCTGCCTCAGAAAGTCCAATTACTCTTAGGTTTGGTCTCTTGAAGTGATTGCTCATCTCTTGAAGGTTTTGTTCTGTCTTTTTAAGCTTCTTATCTATGGTTTGGACAGTTTGGATTAGTTCTATATTTTGGTCCTCAAGTTCTGAGATTCTTTCTTCTGCTTGGCTAATTCTGTTTTCCAAGCTTATTAGTTTGATTTATTTCAATCACAATATTCTTTACTGCTGCCCATGAGCGATTGCAAGATAGTGAGAAGTGGGTTCCAGGGTATCCATACACCTGTCAGTGGATACTGGAATCTGTATATAGATTCTGAATCACTGCTTTCCCCTCAATTAAATCTCAAAACTGCAAAAAAGTACAGCTCCCAACCCACAGTCCAGTTTCAGAAGTGAAAAAAGCTAGAGGATTCACATAAGGAAGAATAGGAGATCAAGCAAACAGAAGAAGAATTTAATAAGCTTGGAAGAAGAAGAAGCAACCGCACTACCCCTGAACAATAGAATTAAAGAAGAGGGAGAAAAAGGAAAAAGTAGGGAGGAAAATCTACACAAATGAAGAAATACCAAAAGAAAAATGTCAGTATCACACAGACCCCTAGGAGGCCAGACAATGAGAAAACAGACATTGGAATGCAAACAATGAAGAGCCCCCAGAATGACTGGGCACATATGACAAACCCATATTTCAAGACATTAATAGAGAGAATAAAAAGAATTGAGGAGAGGCAAGAGGAAAATAGAAAGGAGCTGATAACTGAGGTAACAGCAGTAAAGAATAGTGTGATTGAAATAAATAACAAACTAATAAGGGGAGGAAGACTGTGAGAATTTTCATGTATCTCCTGCCCTCACTGTACTTTCCTGTTATTGATATCTTCCATGAAAGAGGTACATTTGTCACAATTAATGAACCTTCTTTAACAAGTCATAATCACCCAGAGTTCACAGTTTACAATAGAGTTTGCTCTTGGTGTTGTGCATCCTATGGATTTGGACAAATGTATACTGGATACTAACAATTTATAAAGTTGTATATCGACCTCATCGAGAATTATGGAATTAATTTAGGACCCCCCCAAAATACTTTTGATTTTTTTTTGCCTGTTTTGAACCTTGAAGGAGAAAACAAAATCTCAGGAGCTTGAAAAAAATTGGTATCTAAGAAGGTTGTGTGTTTGGTACAGAAAGTAAACATAAACAGAAAAAAAAAAAAAGATAGTTGTTTGGAGGTAAGTATAATTTATCCCTGAAAAATCAGTCTATTTTATATATATTATTTTTACATCTATGCTGTTGTTTTCTTTTTATTTGACAAGTGGTCAGTTTATGTTGGTTGGTTGTTATTTTTGCTGTTAGAATTTTAAATACATATAATTTTCATACTCTATATTAAAATCTTAATAGATAACAATTTAAAAGAAAGGGGATTATCATCACTAACTTAATAGAATTAGTCAAGTGCAACTGAATGTACTGTATTTTTATTAGTTAGGTAAATTTTAGGTTATTTTCTTAGTATCACTTATTATTTTAAAAAACAGCAAAAATGATACCTGTCAAAAAATATGAGTCACCTTCTCTGTTCATAAAAATTTCTGACATTGCAACACTCAGAAAAGAATAGAGAACATTTTGCAAAGTCAAAAGAATAGAAGAAAATAATCTTTCACAAAACAAAACAAAACAAAAATAACACCAGTTTATAAGATATTGGCCAGAATGAAAACATCTGATAGTTTTTGTTGGAAAATTCCATTCCTCCCCATCCCACAACCAGACAGAGGAATTGACTTCAGTGTGGTCAAATCTGTTTAAATTGTGAATTGAATTATCAATACAGTTTAAAATGGATATACGTATATATTTCTTATATATGATATATGTGTTTATGTGTTTCATATATTATATATTTAAGTGTGTATTTGATTAAACACCTCTATAAAAGGAATGTGACATTTGGAGTCAACATTTAAGGAGCCCTTCTGATCACACTACAAGAACTTACACGAATGATTGAGTTGGACTGCAGTCTCAATTCAAACTAGTTCAGAAAAAAAAAAACTTTTTTTTGGTATAGATGTAACATGTCTTTTCTGACTATTGGCCAATGAAGATTTTCAAATTATCTTTCTAAATCCAGTGTGTGTGGTCTTTTCTTCTTTTAACTTAAATTCAAAAACATACATTTGGATTTATTGTATTCTTATGCTAGATCGTAAACATTTTTGGTATAGTGAGTCAGCTTATGCACTTTCATGTTGATGGTAAGGAGGCTGAACATAACTTAGTCTCTTAGACATTGAGGTTTATATTCTGTAACAAAGACACAAATGCAAACTAAATGCTAAGTGTTGTGTTTAAATTTCTTCCAATGAGCACCATAATTTTAAAGAACTTTGTTAGAATTTTATGCTAGCATTGCAAGAAAATTTCTCTGGGGTTGGTTATAATATAGGAATTAAGTTCTCAGTTTATTGTAAGAATGAGCTTTAATTTTAAGTGCCTGTTATAGAATCTAAGAAAACTTAGCATACTCTATCTGTTGAAACTTAAGGGGATTTAGAGAGCCACTTGGCAAACTACTATAGCACTTTCTCAAAACAAAGATAAGGCTCATAATTTTCTATATATTCTTGACTATTGCCAACTAGGCAAAGGAAAAGAGAGAAGAAATTAGTTGAGAGAAAGTTAATCAACTCTCTTTAAGAATTTGAATAAAACATTTCGGATTTAAAATATATCCAGCATTCCAAAGTATATTATCTGTGGAATATTTCCTAAATCAAAAATTTTTGAAGTAGAGTTACTGAAAAAATAAGATGATATCACTTACGTTCAATTTGTTACCAAACTGCAAGAGATGAATAGGATTAAAAGATAAATAGTATAATTTCAAGTACTATTTCTCTATTACTAAATCCCTGGAAAATTAGAGGAAAACTTGAAAAATATTAACATTTATCTTAAAGGGAATAGATATTCTTTTCTTTTGTGTTTTTTTGCAAAAAATATAAACTTCAATAATGATAACACATTATGTGTCAGAGATTGTGTTCATATAAAAATTTACTTTTCAAAGCTCACATTAAGCTATATTATCCCACATGCCTCTGTTCTACTCAAGAGAATTGATTATGTGCACCTATGTTATACCTAGCACCTTCCTCTTCTGTTGACTTGGTAAAGATAAATACATTGAAGTTGGCAACACCTCTGGATAGAAAGAAGTATCTGGCTCCTGAATCAGATCTTGAAGGCAGATTTTGTCAATTGGTATATCCATTTTGAAAGCAGTTAAAAATAATTTTTTCCTATAAATAAGTAAAAGCATGTACAACCAACAACACAACTATTATAAAACTTTTGAATTGCTTTGAACTAAAATGTATCTTAGATGTTAGAAAATAAATGCTAAATAAAATATTTATAGAACAATAAGGAAAAGTATTTTTAAACATTATAAGAACAACTTGTAACAATTTATTAATAAAATTAACTGGTAATTCAAAATATTAGGATAATATAAAAATACAGTACAAGAGAAAGATCAAAATAATTATTTAATATCACTGATTTTTAATATTTGACTCCTTACAATATGTCAGGTATTCACCTAGAAGGCAAACATTTACTATCTCATTTAATTCTCACTACAACCCTAACAAGTATCATTATTATTCTAATTTTATAGATTAATAAACTAGGGTTTATGGAAGCAAAGTAATTGTCCTCAGATGACCCAATTACTTAGAGATAGAGTCGTCTGGAGTCATGCTATTTTCTACGTGTTCCAACGTAATAATCAATTTAATTTAAATAAAAATCCATGGACCACTACTACTACATGAGTATCTATGTGCATGTATTCAATTTTAAGGTTGATTGATTGGTAAGATGGCTATACACATATTATAGAACCAGATGAAATAATATGACACTGTTGGGAGCCGGCCGTGGAGGCCTGCCTGAGCGTTAGGGATCCAGGCAGGCTGCGGACCCTGAGACCTCTAGGACAAGTTCAGGAGCTGAAGGCCCATTGCCTCTTCCCTTCTTTGCTGTTTTGGCATGTTCCACTAGCAGGGACTTTGATGATCTAAGCATGAAGTTCTGAGAGTACGACAGGCATGGCTTACTTTAGGAGTCCATTGTTCCTGTTGCTCACAGACTGCGGTTTCAGCTTTAAACTTAACATAATTCAAACTCAGGTCACATTTGGGAGCCTTTAATATGGTACTAGCGTCTTTAAAGATTTAATAGTATATTTGTAGAATTAGTATATACATACAAAGTGTTGTTTCAACCTTAATAATACAGATAAATATCTAGAGCTACTAGAAACGGCCCAGGACAAGCTTTGGGCTGGGCCACATTTCTTAGGAATTGGTTTGGGCTATAATTAAGAGTTTCTATAGTGTAGGAAGAATTAGCGTAAAATAGAGAGGAATTGGGATTTAGGTTGTTTATTAGGTGTTGCGTATGCATAGGTTTTAAAAGTTACTGATTATTAGCATATTATGATATTAGAATTGTTGTACTGCTTTGGAGAAATATTAACCAAGCATGAGGAACAGTGAAATAGTTTTGGAATCCTCGTTCCTCATGCTTGGGGAAACACCTGGTGGGTGAGGGATGCCCCTCATTCACCTGGCTTTGTGTCCATGTAAAGGTTTTGTGATTTAATTGAGATTGTTATTCCTTATGCCCGAGGAAACACCTGGTGGGTGGGTGGCGCCCCTCCTGCACCTGGCTTGTGTTCACGTGAAAGACTTATAAGATGGCCTGTGTAAAATTTGGGATAAATACAAGCTGCAAACCCCCAATAAATGGCATCTGGTCAATCCGTTGAACAGATGTCTGCTTTCTTTCTTTCTCTTTATATCTATCCTTCCTTCTTTCTTTCTCTTAATATCTATTCTTATAGAAACGCCGATGCCCTCACACCTTCCAAGGAACCTCCTAAATCTCTTTTTGGGGGCTGGCCCCCCAAAGACACAATTTTTCTGAAATTTCTAATGCCTGCAATTTCGGCACGGCAAGCAAAGAAAACAACCTCATAAAGGACATGGGATAAAAAAGGATTTCATGTGTTTGAGAAACTGAGAAAAAGTTAATGTGTTCAGAGCATAATGGCTGAGGTGCTTGAGATGTAGTTTTAAAGGCAGCTGTATACGAAGAGCCTTACATGGTCAGCGTATGTAAAATTTTATTCTGATGGAAAACTTTCTACTTTAGGAGGTGAATCATAATTTTTACAAGCCAATAATGACAATGTCCTTTTATCTTTCTCGTGATTCATCTAAGTTTGGTGCTGATTCGAATGATGTCATAGTGAAGGAGAGAAGGAGGGTTAGAAGATACGTGAGTAAGAGAGTGAGAATGAGACAGAATGCATTCTGCCATCAGGGGATAAAGAGAATAACCACAAAAGCAAAGCCTTGAAAGTGCCGGAAGAAGATTCAAGCACAAGAGGAAGAATAAGTGCCTGACAAGGGGAAACACACATCCTTTACTGTGATGTCAGAGAGGTTAAAGAACTTATCTGGTTCTGGTACAGGTTGATTTGTAGAGTTGTTGTCAAGAAAATTAAAGTGGAATCCTTTCTCTTTCACCAAAGAGTTGCAGTTACCCATGAATACAGACAGAGGATTCAGAAATACAAGGGAGAGAGGGGAAGTTATACAATAATTGTTTTAGAGTGAGGAAGAGAGCTATTTGGAAAAGCATTTCTAGAATGACAGAGTAAAGACCTTCAAAAGCCACTCCTATAAAAAAAAAAACACGAATGTTGGTGAAAATTGTTAGATTTAGCTTATTCAAAAATCTGGAAATTAATCAAAGACTTGAAACAATCCAAGAGGTATTTAACCAAGAAAAAAACCACTGAATCTTTGTAAGAACAACAAGCTTTGGGGTCTCTTAACTTGATCTATGTCCAGACAGCATCGATACACAGCCTGAAAATTGACAACAATGACAGAAGCTGTGACAACCAGAAGCCAAAACACCACTAGAAGGTGCACAGGGATCTTGGAGCTCCCTAAAAGTCCACACTGCAGAGAATCTTTGGACTTGTCATTATTTACTCCAACTCAGAGCTCAATTTATGTAAACAGTCCTACCCTCAGGGCATTTGTCAAAAACATACACTGTCAAATGACTAATATAACAGCTGCCTCAGGTGGTAATACCAGTTGGTGATACCAAGAGGCTGACTGAAAACCTTAAAAGGAAAATGGAAAATGACTTATCAACACGGGGCTTGACGTAGATCTGACATACCATGGGAATCCAGAAAGTCATGTGCATGTTCAGGGCTGTGCATGTGCTCAGTAATAAACTGAAATGTCCTAAGCTTTCACCTCTGGCTGACCTTCAAGCCCAGTGCAAGCAGAAAATATGGCATAATTATAAACTGCCTACTAAAAGTATTGACTAATACACATAACAGACACACGAAACTACTTGGTAAACGCAGGGAGATAATTGATTCAGGGCATTGAAGAAAGTTTTTGCATAGCCATTAACTAATATCCAAGCTAACTGAGCAGAGAATTCAACAATCACACCCAAGAAAGAATGTATACCTTACAGATATATTACAGAAGCTTACATGAAAACAAACAGCAATAATCACATCACCTTCAAACAGCAATAATAACAAACTCTGGCAGAGGTCTGATTTCAAGTGTTACCATGATGTATTATTTTAAACATACAAATTTTTAAATAACAAAAAGGATCAGGACACAAAAGTACAATAACTGAAATTTAAAATTCACTAGAAGGTTTTAACAACAAATCTGAGAGAGAAATAGAAAGAGTCAGACAATTTGAATGTAGATCAAGCGAAATCACCAGTCTGAGGAAGAGAAAGAAAAAAAGAATCAAGAAAAGTGAAGAGAGCCTCAGAGAACTGTGTAGCATAACAGAAGTCCCAAATAAAGGAGAGATAGAAAGATGTAGAAGGCTACATATTTCCAAATTTGATAGGAAACATTAATCTACATAACTAAGGAGCTTAATTAACTCCAATTAGAATTCCTCAAAAAGATCTACACCCACATAAACCAAACTCTTGAAATCCAAAGACAATAGGGGAAGTAACTTGCCATGTAAAAGGGTCATCAGTAAGATCAGTAGTTTGTTTTTCATCAGAAATCATAGAAACCATAGACAGAAAGGTGACATGTTCAAAGTTCTATATAAAATAATGATGTCAACCAATAACTGTACATCTAGCAAATCAATGCTTCAAAAAATGAGGAATGCATTAATATATTCTCAGATAAACAAAAACAAAGAATTTTTTATGAGCAGACCTAACAGGTCCATTCTCTGCAAAACAACTGTAAAAGGAATCCTTATGCAGAAATGAAAAGACACTAGACAATAATTTAAATCCACGTGACAAAATAAAAAACACCAGTAAAGATAACTACACAGGGAAATATTTCTAAAAATAATTAATATTTTTTGTTTGTAATGTTCTCTTCTTCTATCTGATTTTTCAAAAATAAGCTGCAAAAGCAACAGAAGGAAAACTCTGTCTATAGGCTTATATTGCATAAAGTTGTAATTTGTGTAATAATGACCACACAAAAGTAAATGTGGAGAAAAGAGATATTTTGGAGCAATAGTTATTTTCATAAAATTTGAAAACAACTTGGCACTAGTTGGAACTCAATTACTTTACATTGTAATATAAATTGTATGTCTGTCGTAAATCAGTAATTTTTATCAGTAATCAGTGAAATGCATTTTATCAGTAAATAAATGAAAATGAACTAAATACTTCAATAAAAGGTCTAGAAATTGGCAAAATGAATAAAAAATAATTCAACTATATGCTGTCTAAAGACTATGCTAGTTGGCAACAAAAACACTAACATAATGAAAATCCATAGAAAGGGCTCTCTCGCCGGCAAGATGGCGACGGGGCAGCTCAGTCCGTGAGACTCTCCACCAAGGAGAACACAAAGAGACTCTGGTTCTCTCCCCGGAGGCTGCAGATCCCATCGTCAGCAGCCTGCTCTTCACACAGAGCTTGGCCTAGACTTTGCTGAGGCATCACCGCGATCTGGGCAGCTACTGTGGCTGCCACTGCCACCGCTGCAGCCGCCGCTGGCAGCCGTTCCACATGGCACCACCAGTGCCTGAGGTAAGCCATAGCTGCCGCCATGGCCACTGCCTCCGAGGCAGCCATTCCACATCGCACCACGCAAGCTTGAGGCAGGCCGCCACCTCCTCCGCTGCCTCCACCACCGCCTCCGCCACGGCCGCCACCTCCGCTTCTGCCGCCTCTGCCAAGGCAACCATTCCACATGGCACCGTTCAGTGCCTGAGGCGAGCTGCAGCTGCCTCCGCCAAGGCAGCCATTGCACATCGCATGGGCAATGCCTGAGGTGATCCACGACTTCAGACCTTGAAGCCCCTGCGAGCAAGATCTGCTGAGGTCTCCTACCACCGAGACGTCCTGCCAGGCCATGGGTCTCCTCCCGTGTGCCCGGAAGCAACATCTCCCTCCCCTTAGGGGCAGGTGAGCAGCTGAGATAAAGACCACCTGGAGAGAGGGATAGCACCACCTGCTGAAGATTCAAGGTAACAACACTGAAAGGGGGAAAATGGAAGCCTGACAAACACAGACCAGATCTGAGTGGTGAATGGGGCAGTGGTGAACTGAGTGGTTATCTGAGCTGCCCTTCATAGCCAGGGGCAGGGGCAACTGACCCTAACTGCGAACAAACTTACCAGTCTGGAAAAACAGCTCAAAATCAGAGCTGAAAAGACATTTGACTTAAACGAAAAGTCTCAGAGTGTGCTTAATTGGTTCTGTTAGTCTACTGACTTGATTCTATTCCTTCTGTTTTGTCCCTCCCCTTTTTTCTCCTTCTTTTCCTTTCTTTTCTTCTCTCTGTAAACCATATCTTTGTATAGAGGAACAGCACACCAATAAGGTGGTTGGTTAGCTTGTATGTTAGCATCGTTGTATGTTTTTATTTTTTTTGTATGGGAGCTGGTTAGTCTGTAGCCATGGTCTATTGTTTTTGTCTGTTTCAATTTAGGTCTCTTTCTCCATTTGTTGATATATTTGTCTGTTTCCCCCCATACTCCTCTCTCTCTTCACCCCCTCTTCCCCCCACTGTCTGCTCCATTCTCTTCCCATTGCTAACCTCATTTTATTTCAGGGAGTAAACATACAGCCCCACTGCATAGACAGATTCCAAGGCAGTGGGAAGTGGGTTTCAGATTATTCACACCAGGACCTGCAGATACATTTTGAATCACAGCCCCCCCCTTGAGTAAATCTCACAAGTGCAAAAAGGACTACCCCCAACCTACAGTGCAACTCCAGAATTGAACAAAGTAAGAGGGCATACATAAAGAAGAATAGGAGATTGAACAAACAGAAGTAAAAACAACCCCTCCAGCCCTAATAACAGAATTAAAGAAGACAGTGACGTGGAGGGAAGGAAAATGTAGGAAAGGGGGAAAAACAACAACAACAACAAAATGCAGAAATGAAGAAAAACCAAAAGAAGAATATAGGTCTCACACAGACCCCTGGGAGGTCAGACACGGAGAAAACAGACTTCAGAACACAAACAATGAAGAGCCCCCAGAATGACTAGTCACAAGAAACAAACACAGACATCAAGGCATTAATACAAAGAATAAAAAGAATTGAGGAGAGACAAGAGGAAAATAGGAAGGAGTTGATAGCTGAGATAACAGTAGTAAAGAATAGTCTGACTGAAATAAATAACAAACAAATAAGCATGGAAAGTAGAATTAACCACTCAGAAGAAAGAATCTCAGAGCTTGAAGACCAAAATCAGAACTAACCCAAACTGTCCAAACCTTAGAAAAGAAGCTTAAAAAGATGGAACAAAACCTTCAAGAGATGAGTGATTACTTCAAGAGACCGAACCTAAGAGTAATTGTCCTTCCTGAGGCAAAGAGAGAAACAGAGGTCACACTGGAACAAACATTTCATGAAATAATTTAAGAAAACTTCCCTCATCTCATCAGTGATGCAAAAAATTCAAACACAAGAGATTCAGAGAACCCCAGCAAGACAACAAATGAGAAGACCAACTCCTAGACACATAATAATTCACCTAAACAAAGTAAGTCTAAAAGAAAAAATCCTAAAGGCAGAAAGAGAAAAAGGTCAGACTACCTACCAGGGAAGAACAATTATAATAGCAGCAGATTTATCTACAGAAACCTTCCAGTCTAGGAGAGCTTGGAGCCCTATCTTCAAAGTTCTAAAGATAAATAATTTCAACCGAGAATAACCTACCCAGCCAAGCTAAGCTTCATCAGTGAGGGAGAATTGAAATCTTTTCCAGATATCCAATCCTTAAGAACCTACGCCGCCACCAGACCACCTCTACAAGAAACACTTAAGAAAGTATTGAACACAGAAGAAAAGGAAAAAAGAACAACAATGTTCTTCACAAGAGTACAGGCAAAAGATTAAAAACACACATGAACCAACTCCAGAACCAAAAGAAAGACAACACACAAACAGAACAACTCTGTAAGAGCATTATGATAGGGTTCAACTCTCACATTTCATTAATTAGCTTAAATGTGAACAGACTCAATGCACCACTGAAAAGACATAGAATGGCAAAATTGATAAAATATCACCAGACAACATTTATTGCCTTCAAGAGTCTCACCTCACTAGAAAGGACACTCACAGACTCAAAGTAAGAGGATGGGAAACAAATTTTCAGGCGAACAGAATACAAAAGAAAGGAGGAGTTGCAATCTTAATCTCAGACAAAATACCCTTTAAGCTATCAAAAATCAAAAAAAATACAGAAGATCACTACATAATGATAAATGGTTCAATCCATCAACAAGAAATATCCATCCTAAACACATATGCACTCAACATAGGAGCACCAACTTTCATAAAGTAGCTTCTGGATAAACTAAAAAAAAATATTTACTCCAACACCATCATAGCTGGGGACTTCAATACCCCACTCAAAACCCCAGACAGATCATCAAGACAAAAAATCAGCAATGAGATCCGAAACCTCAATGTGACTCTTGACCAAATGGACTTAATTGATACCTATAGAACACTCCATCCAAAGACCACAGAATATACATTCTGTTCATCACCACATGGGATGTACTCTAAGATTGACAACATACTTGGCCATAAATCAAGTAAAAGCAAATTTAAAAGGATGGAAATTTTACCATGTACCTTCTGGCCCACAGTGGAATAAAAATAAGCATTAACACCAACAAGGTCCCCCAAAACCCACAAAGACATGGTCACTAAACAGCACGATGCTAAACAACTCCTTGGTCAATGATGAAATCAAAACAGAGATCAATAGATACCTGGAAACAAATGAAAATGAAGAAGCATCTTACCAAAATCTCTGGGACGCCATGAAAGCTGTAGTAAGAGGGGAATTTATATCCCTACAAACACACATGAAGAAAATGGAAGGATCACAAATTAATAGCCTAACAAGCCACCTAAGAAACTGGAAAAGCAAGACCACCGAAACCCTAATTTCGGCAGAAGCATCCAGATCACCAAAATAAAAACCCAAATCCAGGACATAGAAGACAAAAAGATAATACAAAAAAATCAGTGAAACAAAAAGCTGGTTCTTCAAAAGGATAAACAAGATTGATGGTCCCCTAGTTAGAATGACCAAGAAAAAGAGAGAAAAAGCCCAAATAAACACAATCAGAAACACAGAAGAAGAAGTCACATCTGACCTGAAGAAATACAAAAGATCATTAGAGACTACTATGTACACTTGTATGGAAACAAACTTGAAAACCTTAAGGAAATGGAGGACTTTCTGAAATCACACAACCTGCCTAGGTTGAAAGAAGAAGAAATTAAGACCCTAAATAGACCAATAACAATCAAGGAAATTGACTACGTAATAAGAAAACTACCTACAAAAAAAAAAGCCCGGGTCCAGATGGCTTTCCAGCAGAATTCTACAAGACATTTAAGGAGGAGCTGATACCAATCCTACTGAAGGTATTCCAGGTGATTGAGAAAGATGGAATTCTCCCCAAATCATTTTACGATGCTAACACCACATTGATATCCAAGCCAGGTAAAGACCCAACAAAGAAAGAGAACTACCGACCAATATCTTTGATGAACATAGATGCTAAAATTCTCAACAAGATCCTAGCAAACTGGATTCAACAACACATCTCAAAAATCATTCATCATGACCAAGTAGGCTTCATCCCTGGGATGCAATGCTGGTTCAACATTCGTAAAACCATAAATGTAATCAAATACATCAACAGATGTCAAAACAAAAACCACATGATTATATCACTAGATGCAGAAAAAGCTTTTGATAAAATCCAGCACCCCTTCTTGATAAAAACCCTTGAACATCTAGGCATATGGGGAACATACATCCAAATAGAAAAAGCCATCTATGAGAAACCCACAGCATGCATACTCCTAAATGGACAAAAATTGGAACTATTTCCCCTGAAAACTGGGACCAGACAAGGATGCCCACTCTCACCCCTTCTGTTCACTATAGTATTGGAAGTCCTGGTTAGAGCAATCAGAGAGAGAATGTAATCAGGGGTATCCAAATAGGAAAAGAGGAAGTCAAGTTATCTCTCTTTGCAGATGACATGATTGTGTACCTTGAAAACCCAATAGAATCTGTTAAACACCTCCTTACACTGATAAAGGACTTTGGCAAAGTCGCAGGATATAAAATAAATGTACAAAAGACAACACATTTCTTTACACCAATAATAAACAAACAGAAACCCAAATAAAAAACACAATTCCATTCACAATAGCCACAAAAAAAAAAAGAAAGAAAGAAATACCTTGGCATCTTCCTATCCAGAGATGTGAAAAATCTTTACAATGAAAACTACAAAACACTGCTCAAAGAAATCAAAGATGACACAAACAAGTGGAAAAATATCCCATGCTCATGGATTGGAAGAATCAACATTGTGAAGATGTCCATCTTACCTAAGGCAATCTACAGATTTAATGCAATATCCATCAAATTACCAGCAACATTCTTCTCAGACCTAGAAAAAACAATACAGGAATTCATATGAAAACACAAATGACCAAGAATAACCAGAACAATCCTCACCAAAAAAAAGCCCCAAAAAACAAAGCAGGCGGTATCACATTACCAGACTCCAAACTTTACTATAAAGCTATGATAATCAAAACAGCCTGGTATTGGTACAAAAACAGGCATATAGACCAATGGAATAGAATTGAAATTCCAGAAGCTAAACCTCAATTTCTCAACTAACTCATTTCCGACAAAGCCTCCACCACCTACCACTGGGGAGAGAAGAACCTATTCAGTAAATGGAGCTGGGAAAACTGGCTGACCACATGCAGAAGTCTCAAACAAGACCCCTATCTTTCCACATACACAAAAATTAACTCTAAATGGATCAGAGACCTAAATGTAAAACCTCAAACCATAAGAACCTTAGAAAATGCAGGACACACCCTTATGGAAATTGGAACTGGCATCCAATTTCTGAATAAAACCCGAAACCCACAGGCCATAAGAGATAAGATAGACAAGTGGGACCACATTAAACTGACAAGCTTCTGCAAAGCCAAAGAAACCATCAAGAGAGCAGGGAGACAGCCTACAGACTGGGAACAAGTATTTGCCAACTCCAGGTCTGACAAAGGCTTAACATCTTGGATCTACAAGGAACTCAAACATGCTAAAAAGAAAAAAAACAAACAACCCCATTATAAAGTGGGCAAAAGATATGAACAGACACTTCTCAAAGGAAGACATCGAAGCAGCCAACAGACACATAAAGAAATGTTCAATCTCACTAATCATCAAGGAGATGCAAATCAAAATCACACTGAAATACCACCTAACTCCAGTCAGAATGGCAATTATTAATAACTCAAAAATAACAGTTGCTGGAGAGGGTGTGGTAAAAAGGGAACACTCCTACACTGTTGGTGGGAGTGCAAACTTGTGCAACCTCTGTGGAAAGCAGTGTGGCGATTCCTAAAAGCTCTAAATATCAACCTCCCATATGACCAGTAATCCCCCTACTGGGAATATACCCTGAATAACTCAAATCACTCTACCAAAAAGATACCTGCACACGTATGTTTACTGAAGCATTGTTCACAATAGCAAGAACCTGGAATTAACCATACTGTCCATCAAAAGAGAACTGGATGTAAAAATATGTGGTATATATACACAATGGAATACTACGCAGCCGTAAAAAAGAACAAAATCATGAACTTTGCAGCAACCTGGATGGAACTAGAGTTTATAATACTGAGTGACCTCTCACAGAAACAAAGATCTGAGTATCACATGTTCTCGCTCATATAGCGGACCTTGAACATCCACCATAATACTATAAAAAAAAAGACTGACAGTGGTGGGAAACTATGGGGGTTGGGAGGGGAAGGTAGGTGCTATTAATGGTAGTCATTATCTGTCTGGGGACGGGGAAACAACCCTTATCAACAAGGGTGCCTGAACGAAGCATATTTGTATACCTAACCCTAAACTGTACCCCACAATATCAAAATAAAAATATTGATATAAACAAAGAAAATACATAGAAAGAAAATGCATACATGTAGAAAGTAATCAAAAACAATGGCAACTATACTAATATAAAAGAAAAATAGACTTTCATATAAAAATTGTTGCAAGAGACAAAAACATTTTATGATGTAAGCTTTTCAAATGCTCAGAAAGACAGATCAATCATAAACATGTAATGCACCTGTAAGCATATTTCCAAAGTCTGTGAGGCAAAACCAATAGATCTGAAGAAAGAAAAAAATTAAATAATAATAGCTGAAAACTTCAATACCTCAATTTTAACAATGTATAGAACAACTAGACAAAAGGTAAATAAGAAACATACATGTGCAGGTATCTTTGTTGTAGAATGATTTGAGTTCCTCCGGCTATATTCCCAATAGGGGAATTGCTGGGTCATATGGAAGGTCAATTTTTCGTTCTTTCGTAAATCACCACACTGTCTTCCAAAGAGGTTGCACTAGCTTGTAGCAACTTGGATGGATTTAGAATCGATCCTACTCAGTGATCTATCACAGAAACAAGGAACAGAGTACCATATGTTCTCACTCATAAGTGGACCGTGAACAATTATGCTATAAGAAAGGGATTGGCAGTAATGAGAAACTGTCAGGAGGGCGGGGGTGGAATTGGCAGTTGAGGGAAATTGCTAGGGGAGGGAGGGGCATACCTCATCAACAAGGGTACTTGCATAATCAATGTTTGTATACCTAACCCTGAATTGTACCCACATCTTTATAATTTAAAAAAAAAAAAACTTAAAAAAGGCAAACAAAAAAGAGAACAACAGTAAAAAGCAAGTAAAGCTATTAAGCAGTTTTGAGTATTTCATGCAACAACAGGGGAGTATACATTTTACTAAGTACATGTGGTGTAGTCTTCAGTAACACCACAATGCAATATAGTTAAATTCAATAACAGCAGGAAATTTGGAAATTTTATAAATTTGTCAAAATTTAACACATTCCTAAATAAGTAATTAAATAAAAAATCACAAGAGAAATTAAGCATTACTTTAGACAAATGAAAATGCAAAGACAATATACCAAAGCTCATGGGATGCAGAAGATACCAAATCAATAACCTAATCTCCCACCTTAAAAACTGGAGGGTGAGGTGGGGGAGGGGAGGCAACCTAAATCCAAAGCAACAGAAAGAAGGAAATGATACAGGTTAGAGTGGAAATATGTGAAACAGAAAAAAAGTAGGGAATCAAAGAAACCAAAAGTTAATTCTTAGAATTAATTTTTTTAATGACAAAGATTTAATCATGCTGAATTAAAGAAAAGAGAGAAAATTAATCAATGACATCAAGACTAAAAGAGAAAACAACACTACCAACTTTATAGAAATGAAAAGGATTATAGGAGAATACCATGAACCAATGAATGCTAACAAACTAGATAAGAAATTCTTAAAAGGTACAGACTTCCTAAAATTGAGCCTGAAAAACTGAAAAATCTGAGAAGAACTAGTTTAATTGTTATATATAAATAATAGGAACAAATAGGGATATTGAATTAGCAATCAAGAAATTTCCGACAAAGAAAAACTCAGGGTTGAATGGTGAATTCCAACAACCATTTAATGAATTAATTCCCATACTTAAAAAAAAATACCTACCAACAAACAGAGTTAGAGGGAACTAACTTGACAAGGTGCATCTATGAAAAACTCACAGCTTACAACATGCTTAGTAATGAAAGAGTAAACGCTATCTTTTCAGATCAGGTAAGAGACAAAGATGTATACTCTTGTCATTTCTGTTCTACATTTTACTACAATTTTTACAGTGTAATTAGGCAACAGAAAAAAAGTCACCCATATGAAAAGGGGGAAGCAAATTTGACCTTATCCTCAAGTTACAACATCTTGTAAAGAGAAAAACCTAAGGAATCCACACAGAAACTATTAAGCTAATAAGTGAATTCAGCAAAGTTGTAGGATGCATCATCAGCTACAAAATGAATAGTACTTTTATACACTAGCAATGTACATCTGAAAATAAAATTAAGAAAAACAATTTTGAAAAAATTTTCTAGAAAAATAAATTTAGCAAAAGAACAAGGCATGTCCACTGAATGCAATAAAGTATCAATGAAGGAAATTAAAAACCTAAATAAACGTGGAGACACATTGTGTTCTTGTGTCAAAAGACTTAATAGTGTTTATATGAGGGCTTAGTGCTCTTGGGCTGCATAACAAAATACCATAGACTTGGTGACTTAAACGACAGAAGTTTATTTCTCACAATTCTTGAGGCCGGGGAGTCCACATTCAAGGGGCTGGCAAATAGGCTTCAATTGAGGTCTGTTCTCTTGGCTTGTAGGTGGCTACCATCTTACTGTATACTTACATGGTCTCTCTTTTTCATGCTAGATGTGAGTGAGTGATCTCTCCTGTCCTCTTCTTATAACATTATCAATCATATCAAATTATGACCCCAACTTTATGACATCATTTTACTATAATTACCTCCTTGTAGTCCCTATTTCAAATAGGGTCACATTAGTGATTAGGACATCATTATGATTGGGGGATATAATTCAGTCCATAACAGATAGCAATATCCCCTAATGAATCAACAAATTCCATGCAATACATCTCTAATTTCAAGTAACCTTTTACATTTTTATTATTACTAATTTTTTGGCAGAAACTGAAAAGTTAACCTGAATTTTTTGTGTGTGTGCAAATTCAAGGGACACAAAATATCCTAACCTCTCTCAAAAAAACATTCTTGACAAAAAGAGCTGTCATAGAGAACTCACAGTTCTTTATTTTAAAACTTACTCCATTGCTACAATGATCAAGATAGAAGAGTGCTGACATAAAGATATACAGTTATATCCGTGAAACAAAATAATGAATAAAAAAAAAGCCTTACATTTAGGGTTAATTGATTTTCAACAGGCATGTAAAGACAATTACTGGAAAGTTATAGTTTTTTTTGAAACAAATGTTTCTGGGACAACGAAATATTTACATTAAAAAAATAAAGTCAGATCTTACTCCAAACCTTATTTAGATATTAACTGAAAATGAATCATAGAATGTAAATGCAAAATCTAAACTTCAAAGACCTCAAAAGACAATACAGAGGCTATAGGTGCTATGGTTTCTTACAGACGTTACCCAGATTACAAATGGCAACAAAAAGACAAGTCAGATTGATAAAAATTAAAAACGTTTCTGTTTCAAAGCTTTTGCAACCTAGACAGACAAGCTACAGAATAGAAGAGGACAACTGCAAGTCATACATCTGATAATATACCTACATCCTGAATATATAAAGGACTTTTACCTCTCAAAAAGGGTAAATAATCCAACTTAAAAATGGGCCAATGGTTCAAATAGACATTTCTTCAAAGAAAATATAAACATAATCAATATCCATGTGAAAAGAAGCTCAAAACCATCAGTTGTAGAAAATGCAAATCATAATACCACTTCATAGACACTAGGATGGCTAGAATAAAAAAAGCAGACAATTCCAAAGACTTGACAAGGAGGAGAAATTAGAGCCCTCATGCATTGCTGTTGTGACTGAATAATTTTGACAGGTCTTTGGAATGTTAGACATAGGGTTACTATAAGACTCAGCAATTCTTGTTTTAGATATATACTCAAGAGAAAATATGTCTTCATAAAAACTTGTACATAAATGTTCATAGCAACATTATTTGGAAAACAGCACAGATGTTCATCAAATAATGAATAGATAAACAGAATGTGGTATATCTATACAGTGGAGTATTATTCATCAGTAAAAATGGAAGAACTGATATATGCTGCAGCATCAATAAACCATTAAAAATACTAAGTGAAAGAAACCAGTCACAAAATAAAATATATTATATTATTTCATTTATATGAAATGTACAGAATACTTACATCCATAGAAACAAAACACGTATTAACCCTTACCAATGTCTTAGGGAGTGAGGTGTGGGAGTCACTGCTAACAAGTACTGGTTTCTTGATGGGGCAATAAGACTGTTTTAAAATGAGGTATGATGGTTACACAAGTGTATGAATATATTCAACCACTAAATTGCACACTTTAAGAGAGTGTATTTTAAGGTATGTGAATTCTGTTATTAAATTGTTATAATAATAAAGAAAGAATGATATGGAGGCAAGCAAAGCCAGTATAGTTTAGATATAGATAGAATAGTTTTTCATAGGCAGGCACATCTTAGATAAAGGAGAGAGAGTCAGGCATCCAGGACCCTTCTTTTCAAAACATAACTCTGCTAAACAGCATCTACTGACCAGGTACAACAGACCTGCCTTGGAATGCGGGATGGCTGGTACAGTCAATCACAAAGGCAACAAACAAAGGCAACGAGGAGTTACTGGAGACACTGAGACATAGTTTTCAGAGAGAAAGCTTAATTATACAGTTGTTTTTTCTACTAACTCAAGAACTCCTTGTGACACAAGTAAAATTAGAAGTCAAATAGAAAGAATGGAAACTTATAACAACTTGTAGCCAATGTAGTCCACAAATTTTAGCTTAGAAAATAGGTTGCTTAATCATCATTTTAAATAATATATTAAGCTCTCTCTTAGCAGCATCTATGTTCTCCCTTGAATGTGTTTTCCTGTTTTCCTCTTCATAATGATCTATAACTCTCTCTGTGACTTGCTCTGAAATTTTTTTCTCTGACAAAGTAAAAAACCCACAAAACAACTCACATACCCTGACATCAATACCATAAAAAGTTTTAGAGGGATATACAGTAGGTTTTCCAGACAGTGTTCAATGCTTGATATAATCTATCAGAAATTTACTACAAAAAGAGTGATCACAGTCACACACTTTTTTTCAAAATATATGTTCAAATGTGTATGCGTTTCTTTGGAGAAGGCCAACCCTTGGGCTATGCTACATACCTTAAAAATATTTTTTATTGTTTGGAATGATAGCAAAATATGACAAAAGTGTTTTGAAGGCATTTGAAAGCAATTCAGTGAAATAATAAATAGAACTGGAAGAGAAAGGAAGACAGGAAACATTACATGAATAGTAGAATAATAGAAAAAGTTTACTTAATGAACTGGAAGTATTAAAGACAAGAGTTGGCGATTGGTTAGTGAAAGGTGTGCCATTCGTATCTTAGTGCTGATGCCATTTTGGCTGGGCTGAGACATGAACAGAGGGTGGGCTGCTGATCTAAACCGAAAAGATCTCGAGGGCTGCGAAGGTCAAAGACCAAAGACCCTTGGGTATTGAATGCGTTGTCCTATGGCTGCTGCTGACAATGACAATGTTAATAGGAGTTGGAATGCAGTAGCCAGGTGTTAACTTAAAAAAAATGACAAAAATGAGTTCTATAGATGGCAGCTCGAAGAAGAAAACACAACAGTACAGACTGAGAAAATGAGGAGGCTTAAATAGCAGGTTGCTTTGGGGTATTGTGGAGTGGGTCATATTTCAAAGATGCAGCAGACAAATAAAAGGGCGCTGTCACATTTGGATCCTGAGATGCACTGGCAATGAAGAGAGGTAAAGAATCCCTGGGATAAGACCAGTTTCCTCCCAAAGTGATAGAGTGAAGGCAATATTTATGGAGGGTGTGGATATAAGAGAGTTTGAAAATTATAGACTATTATTTCTAAAGAATACATCAAGATGTTTCTGATGAAAGAGAAGCCTGCAAGGGAGGGTCTGCAGAGGGTTGTGTGTGGGCTGCAGGAAGAAATAGCACTAGAGAAGGTGAGCATGTAGTTGAAGGATGGCCGCTGAGATCTGCACCTGAATTATACACAGGTGGAGGTATAATGCAATCCTTCAGAAAATATCCTATAGGAAAGTGAAACTCAGGTAAAAGAAGATGAGGCTTGAAAAATGTTCAGTTTAAGTTGATAGGTCACTGGTGATTGGCAAGGGCTTTTTAAATTTGATTTTATGAAGTAAGACTGTTCACAAAATATTGGGGAGAAGGTCCTCTTACAGAATGTATATGCTGGTTTATTTGACACTTCAAAAACCAGTGGGTTTGCTTTTTGGCAGTTTTCATCTCCTCTGCTCCCAAGACTAGGTAAGAAAAAACAACCTCAGAAAAGAGAGACTATCCTCTTTGCTTGCTTTGTTCTCATGATGTGAGATTATTAGTGAAATTATTGCCCTTGCCAGCATGAACTTAAATTATATTATTTAATCATGCCTCATTTTACTTAAGTGTGTAAAATATGATGCAGTGTAACCATGCAGGGCCAATTCAGGTATTTATTCAAGGATTCTGTGCACCTGAGCAACTTTGTGACGATGAAAAAAATCAATTACTCTGCCTTCATTTTTGGCAAACAGAAAAAAAGGAGTTTGCTTTGAATAATCCCTGTGACCCTTTCCTCGTATGACTATGTGTGTATATGCTTATGTGTTTGTGATATTCATTCATAAGTGAGTGAGTGTCTCTGAGATGGAGAAAACAGAGAATATTGAAGTTTCACTCTTGGCCACACTATGAGAAACATCTGTAAAGTAATTTCATATATTATCATTTAGATTCAGTCCAGTCAAAAAAGGCAAAGGATACACAAAGAACAAATTTTAAATATCTGATACATACATAGAAATATTAAGTGTCTTTCTGTAGGGATAATTGTAACTGAATGAACCTATTCCTGATAGTTTTACTGTTGACATTATCATAAAGAATTTGTCGGGTCTATTTTCTGGCTGAAAAGCTTGAATTGCTTTGAAACATAAGTTTATAATGATTGACATTACTTATTTTATATGCATTGAAAAAAGTTTGTTTTCTTGACAATTTAAATTTCAATGTTTCTGGAGATAGGCTTGTTGATCACTTTAAAAACTTGTTTTCTTGACATCTAATAATACCTCTGAGAGAGCACAGAAGCAGAGCCAGGGTAAAACTCTGTGATTTCTCAAGGATCTGGAAGCAAATTATACTAATATTTTCCTAATAAATAAAATGAGAAAAAAAGATCAGAGGCTTTCATCTCCAGAGGACCTTATTACTGAGGGTCAGCATGAGCTCCAGTTAAACAGTTAAAGTTGGTCTGGGATGATGAAACTCAGCAGTCTGAGAGCCCCTACCCTTAGAGCATCTCCAACAAGTCATCTTTGGCTGCAGGTTCTTCATTTCCAACCAGCAGTTACTACTGTTTAGGTGATGGATGGCAGCAGTGTTTCCTTGGTTCTGCCAAGAACAAGGGAAGCCAGCTGTTCTGTGGCATCAGCCGTCAGAAGGAATTTTGTGCAAGCTAAAAAGCAATTTGCATAATTTTGATTTTTACTTCCCTACAGTATCTTTTACTGATCTTATGACCACTCCTTTTCCTTACTCCAAAAAATAAACTAAAGGAGAAATACACATTATTAGATGACATTAAGGGGCTATGAACATTTTCTCAGTCACTCAAGTAAGGTGGGAAATTTTCATCTGAATTCTTTCCATATGTGTGTATTCAGTATATATTTGGGTATATATATATATATGTGTGTGTGTGTGTATATATTTGGGAATGTATGTGCACATATATACACACTCATATAGGTGACCCTTGAACAATATGGCATTTAGTGGTATCACCTCCTAATGTAGTGAAAAACTCACATATGACCTTTGACTTTGAAAATCTGAACTATTTTTTTTTTTCTGAGTTGGAGTCTCACTCTGTCGCCCAGACTGGAGTGCGGTGGCCGCTCCTGGCCGCTGTAGCCTCGACCTGCTGGGCTCCGGCGATCCTTCTACCTCAGTCTTCCAAGTAGCTGGAACTACAGGCGTGTGCTACCACGCCCAGCTAATTTTTTAAAAAAATTTTATTGTAGAGATGAGGTCTCGCCTAGTTGCCCAGGCATGTATCGGACCCGCGGACTCAGGCCATCCACTCACCTCAGCCTCCCAAAGCGTGGGATTACAGGCTGAGCCACCGAGCCCGGCTAAATCTGAACTATTGATAGCCTACTGTAAACCAGAAACTTTACTGATAACATAAACATTTGTTTAACACAGAATCTTGTAAGTTACATGCATTATATACTGTATTCTTGCAATAAAGTAAGCTAGATAAAATAAAGCAATATTAAGGAAATCATAAGAAAGAGACAATGTATTTACTCTCTATTACGTGAAAGTGGCTCATCATAAAGGTTTTTATCTTCATAGTGTTTAGGTGGGGTCGGTGGAGGAAGAGGAGGAAGGGTTAGTCTTGCTGTATCAGGAGTGGCAAAAGTAGAAGTTAAGGAGGCAGAAGGGGAGGTAGGAGAGCTAAGTACTCCAGTGCAATATTTATTGGGGAAAAACATCTGCTCAAGTTTGCATTGTTCAAAAATCAACTGTATATATGCAATTCTTTATGTCAGTTCTCATTTCTTGGGACTCACCACCCTCCAGAATAAAGGTCATGATCAAACTATTGCTTTACTTCCGGGTCTTTCAAAGTTTCGGGAAATTCAAATTCAGTAGTTCTGTCTCGACGTTCCTGCTTGACTTTCATCTGTATGAAGAGCTCATTCTTCAATTACCTTTCTCTCTCTGAGTTTTCAGTGAGGCCATGCGAGATGAATTTTATCTCTTGGGTCATGGGATCTCCTGGGTCCTGAAGAAAATCCCCTAAACCACCACTATGGTCAATAGTACTAGAAAACCCTGTAGTTGTTGTCATTTTTAAAATTTTTCTTTAAGTTTTAGGAGAATAAAATTTCTCTAAATGCATTGAAATATCCATGTGGCACTTCTCTTTCTTGGTGTAAGGAGGAACATAGGAGAGACAGAAACAAGGCTTTGCTCCAGCACACCAGTCATTAGATGTTGGCTACCCCTGAAGAGGCACGTGATCTGAGTTGAGAAAGAGCTTGCAGGGACTGTCCCTAAGCAGAGACTCTACTGTGACCATAAGCAGAAAGCACTCCTGGCAGAAATCTTGTTAAGTAACACATACCGTAGTCCTGCCCTGTGCTTCTTAGAACTGTCTTCTTCCTTTTGGGGAAAAGATATCCATCTTAAGAGGAACACTGGTGATTTGAACCGTATTCCAATTCATCTTGATGAAGTCATCTTCTGCCTCCATTCAAACCATTCCACATTTACTTCCTCTTTAGCTAGCATTTCTGCTTCTTGAGATGAACTGTCTGGTTGAATGCTCCAGATCCTCATCTCGAACAGATCTGAGACTCTGTTCATTATGTTTTCTCGGATTGGGACTCCTTCAGTTTTTCTCTTCCTCTCTGTCACATATAAGCCAAAGCTCATGAAAGATGTCCTAAAAGATCACTTGAGTGCGATATGTGTCCTCCTCTATTTTGGTTATGTAACACCGGCTCTATTTTATCCTGATGGGCAGGTCTATCACTGTAAGAAAGATGACTCGTGTTCTTTTTTTTTTTTTTTGAGTTGGAGTCTCACTCTGTTGCCCTGACTGGAGTGCAGTGGCCACTCCCGGCCACCGCAGCCTCGACCTGCTGGGCTCCGGCGATCCTTCCACCTCAGCCTTCTGAGTAACTGGAACTACAGGCACGCGCTACCACGCCTGGCTGATTTTTTGATTTATTGGAGAGATGAGGTCTCACTGCCCAGGCGGGTCTCGAACCCGAGGGCTCAGACCATCCACTCACCTCAGCCTCCCAAAGGCGCAGGATGACAGGCTGAGCCACCGAGCCCGGCTCGACTCGTGTTCTTGTATGCTGTCTCTTGACATGAAGATCCTGAACGACTGGATGGAAGCCAGAGCTTCACCTGTAGAGGGACACTCATTGTGCGTCCCAGAAAAAGATTTCTCCATTATGGGGTAAATGTACACTGTTCAGAATGTTATTTAAAAGGAGAACCATTCAGAAAACTTTTGAGAAAGCCATACCATACGAAGGCGAACACATTACTTTAAGGAAAGTCACTCTAAAAGTGGATGATAATCTCCTTTAGCATATATCAGTGATTATGTCTTAATTTCATAGCAGATTTTGGATAAGCTTCTTTCTCCTAATGTAGTACTGTTAGAGGACATTGGCAGCATCTAAATTCTTCTACTCTTGTTTCACTTTCCCATTTTAACCGTGCCAACCAGAGAGAGATTTTATGATGGTGCATGAAATGAACGAACATGACTAGAACCCACAAATGCTTTTCTTCTTGTTTTTCAAGCACCCTATACAGTAGGTGAGGAAGTTGAGCTATATATCTGCTCATATGGTTTTGACTATATATATATATATATATATATATATATACACATAGACAAAATATAAATTAAATGTGGAGCAACACGAGAATTTAAATTAATAATGTGGTTGATTTTAGTCATACTAGGGGTCATTTGTATACCATAGGACAATGAGTAGGTATAATGGTTTGGTGAATCAGGTATCTCACTGTATATGGGAACATCAAAATATAATTTTAATAAATGTGAGGAAAAACCTTGTGATGTTAAGTTGAAATTGAAAAGTTATTAGTATAAACACCTTCCTTAAAAAAAACTAATTATTTTGTGTCTGACTTAAGTAGGTCACAGGAGACTAATGCTCTTGGTACAATAGATTTTTAAAAGCTGACTGAAATGCATAACTTATTGTAATGACATTGTAGGCTTGAAAAACAAATATTGGGTAAACTAAAATTTGCTAATTTGGTAATATCTGGCTACTTTTCCCCTGTAGGCACCTTCTTATGTTCTGAGTAAGAACAACTGTGCTTGTGTAAGACAGAAAAATCCTGCTGGGAGATACATCAGTAAAGTGTTTTCAGTCATGAGGCATGGGTACTAACAAATTCAAAACTTGCAGGCGTTCAACACCACAGCCAGTTTTTTTCCGGGAACACTCACTGAGCGCTTGGGCTGTTTAGGAGTTCAGGGAGCTAGAACTGAAAACTTCCAAATGTCAGAGTGAAGTAGCCCAAAGCCCGAACGTGTACTCATACACACTTTTCACTTCCTTCTTAATATGCTTGTTAGATCTTAAGCTGCATGCTATGGAGCCTGGAGAACTGGCTGGAATATCTGAAGGCATAGTTGTCTTTCCCAGAGTTTTTCATGGTGGAAGAGCACCGCCAGGGTTTTAACCACTCAAAGAAACCATGCTCTAAAAACAGGACCAACGCAGGTAGCCTCTATCTTATGTAATCTGGAACCAAGACATTTCCCCAAACAATTACTGATTGGAGTGAGAGGATCCATTTTTTTTCCTATCTATTTATCAGAGGAAAGGAAGTGAGCTATATTGAGATCTAAAGAGTTCTTCTATACATTGTGTATGGCAGACAATCAAAGATGTTAAAATATTTAGAAGCTGGACAATTGGGTTAAAAAAAAAAAAACAATAGCTAGGGAGAGACTGAATTTGCAAACAGGAAAAACAGTCTACCCATGACAATAGAACTGTGATGCATACCTCTGCAGCAGCCAACTCAGGATCCTAACCACTAACTCTGCAGCCAGTCTCCGAAGCCAAACCACAACCTCTGTAACAATTGGCCCCAAATGGCCATTGACTTAGTCAATATCTGTCATTTTCCCCAGTTTTTACCTTTGATTTTTTACCTTAATTGGTAGTTTTAGGTGGTAGTTTTTTTTTTTTTTTTTACCTTAATTGGTAGTTTTATTACCTTAATTGGTAGGTAGGTGGTCTTCAGGGCTTTACTGGGCACCAGATGGTTTGGTGGAGGTCAGTTGGGGATTTTTCAGCTGCATTTATTTTCTGGAACCGTTCTTTGACTTGAATGCAGAAAAAGAAGTTCTACGATATGTTATAAGGACACAGAGAACATCACTACTCTTTCACCGTCCCTTGGTCTCTTGAGTCAGCTCTCAGCTTTTGAACCACAGAGAATCTATCTTTTCTGCCAGAAGGGAGCATGGATTGACCAGAGTTAATTTGGTTTTAATTTCTGCCAGGCTCAAAAAAACTAGAAGTAGCTCTCAAGAATATAACATGAGGAAAAAAATGACAACTCAATCTCACCTCTGTAATGCCTTCCCAGATTATTAAGTAGAAGTGTAACTTTGGACGAAATTAAAAGTTATTGTCATCTTTAACTAGACATATTTACTGGCTAGAGGATCTTTTAGAACCTCTAATGAACAAGGAGCAATGGAACTTGTCCTAAATTTTATTCAGAGGTGAGAGAAGAACCAGTCACAGACAATATTTAGATGAACAGAGACAAAAATAAAGTTGCTTTAGTTTTTCTTTGCATGGGTGGTAGTTATTCAATATAGTACTCAATATAGTAATCAGCAGTTTTTGGTTTTATTTATGCTTTGCAGATTTAATAAGCATATCATTATATCCAGAAGATATATGTCACAAAACCTGAAAAAAAATTATTCAGTTGTATAATGTAAAAATTTCTTATCTTATTAAAATCTCTAAAACAAATGCTAATTTATAACAATTGGGTGTATCTTTTAAAAAAATGTTTTGGATTTCATTTCATTATGTTGTTTATGGGCTTGCAGTAGCTTAGTCATATGGGAAAATAATGAGAACATCATGGTCATTAAACTTTGAGATAATATTTTTCCTTTGAAATGATAGTAATGATCAATATTACCTTATTTCACAATCTTTTCCTTGAAAATTTAGAGAATTTTAGAGAAAGGATTTTGAAAAGCTATCATCTTTTCAAAAAAATTAAAAATGTTATCGAATGAAATTTTAAGAGTTTTATTCCTTCACAACTCTTTCATCTTCTCACTGAAACTATCAAGTCTTCATAGCACACTTCATGGGTAAGGGAATTTACTGCTGCTATTCGTTTTTATTTTGAGTTTCCAAAGTTATGTTAGCAAAATATTGCTGGGACTAACACTCCACTACAATTTCTAACATATCAGAAATAGAAAACAATCATTTTTAGGGAGCAAATTATTTTGAAAAATAGATTACCATGCACTATTTTTTTGAGTTTTTCAAGCTTAATATTTTGGAGAATTATCTTTTTGTTCTCTATTCGTTATCTCTAAATGTTTATAATAATACCTTTAACTTACTTTTTCTTCATATTTGTCAAGAATGAGACTAGGAGATACATATGAGTTATATATATATATAAAATACACATTATATATAAATATGTATACGTCTTTATATTACATATAAAGATTATATATAAAGATCATATTATATATACATATATGCATATATATACATATATATGAATGTCTGAGCCACATTTTCTGGACTTATATTATATATATATATACACACACACAAACACACACACACACACACACACACACACACAGATGATAGATGACAGATCGATAGATAGATAGATAGATAAATGATAGATAGATTCAGAGATTCAAGTAAGTTTCCTAAATATAATTTCCTGAATTATAATGGAGGTAGAATTTGTATGGGACTCTGATTTCAAGACTACTAACTACTGCTCAATACTAACTTCACTTTGATGATCAAGTTTAAGAACTTTATACCATCAATGAAGTAATTCAATTTAGACATTTAAAAGTTCTTTCAATAATTGATATTTTGTCTACAGTATTTTAAGTTATGTGACAAACTTGCAAAAAATTCACCTCATGCTAAAGCTCAGTATTGTAGAGAAAAAATGTCGGTTTCTTAGGGAATATTACATGTTGAGCATCAATAAAAAGCACAATAAGAATAATGAAGGAAAAAGCTCAAATAGTTCCATTTGGTAAACTCATTGGCATAAAGTCATTCACACTTTTGTTTTAAGGAATTCAATCCTGATTTGAATCTCTGAATCTCTGATTTGTCTAGCAATCCAATCCAGCAACTAGTGAACTTCTTCCTCCCCCCCTTCCATGAGACTTCAGCCCATGCCACAGAGAGTCACATCACTGGTCTCATGTCTCCATCCTGTGTCTTGGATCTTCCCTTAGCATGACTGAACTGAGCTATCTGCTCCATGCAGCCAACTCCAACCTGTAGATGAGGAGTATAGGAGTTGAATCAGTGGGTAGGTGCTCTGAGGTAATGCTTTTACGCTGTTGCAAACGGAAACTAGTATTACAGGAGAGTCCTTCCGTGCTTACTATGACCCTCATATATCTAGCTTTTTGCCTTCCCCTTTGTCCTTGCCTATTTCACCATTTTTCCTAACTAGATGATCAGATTCCACGAGAGGACACAAAGAGGCGGGAAGATGGTTCCTGAGCCAGTCAAACTATGCGAGTCCCCGTGTGAGTGAGTGAGTGTATGGAAAATCTGGTGTATGTGCTGGTGAGCGAGTGGACTGTGAGTGGCTGACGGAGTGAGGGCTACGAAGCTGGTAGCCAGGGCTCTCCTGGGGCAGCGGCTGGTGCCATGGCATCTGGGCTTGGACTCTAGCAATTCCCTGAACACAGAAGCTAAGTGCCATTTCTCTTCCTTTTCTTTCTTTTTTTTTAATCAACAAACCCTCCCTGGCAAGAAAACACTGGGAGAGACGGCCTAAGAGGGACTTGTGAGCGGGTGGCCAGGCCCCTGGTGCAGCCACAGGTGCTGCAGCTGGTCTACTCCATCCCTGGCTCTTCCCGGGTCACGGAAGTGGAGCACTGTTGTTTTTTTTCTTTTTTCTCTTTAAAATTTATTTATGTATTATAAAGATGTGGGGTACAATTCAGGATTAGGTCTACAAACACTGATCATGCAGGTACCCTTGTGGACGAGGGATGCCCCTCCCTCCCCTGGCAGTTTCCCTCAACTGTCAGTCCCAATCCCTCTCCCCTGACAGTTTTCCACCACTGCCACTTGCTTTCTTATAGCATTATAATTGTTTAAGGTCACCTTATGAGTGAGAACACATGGAATTCAGTTCTTTGTTTCAGTGATAAATCACGGAGAAGGATAGACTCCAAATCCATCCAATTTGCTGCAAAGTCCATATATTGTTTTTTTTCAAAACGGACAGAAGTTTTTCAAGGGAAAAGTGGCAGGGAGACACTATTGCCCCAGGCACTCCCTCACCATTGAAGCAGGAGAGAGACTCCTCCGGACTTTGCCTCATCACTTCAGCACCTTGTGGGGCGCCGGAAGGGGCTACAGCCGGAGTCCAGAGGCAAGTTCCCATGGATGAGGACAAGAGAGGCTCCCACCACCATCTTGAAGATGGGGCGGGAAAGTCCCCTGACTTGTTCCCAAGGAGCAGTAGACCCAATCTCTGTGACCGGCAGATCAACTACTAAGGGTTTGTGGCCCAAAGGGAATATCCCGAGAGCACACACCTCAAAGGGACCTGATCCTGACGAGCGCTGACTTCCAGGTGCTCCACCCCCTACCCTGATCCAGTCGTGGGACAAAGGGTGTGACCAGAAGGAGGAGGAAAAACTCCAAAGAGATCAGTGGTGAGTAGAGGGCTGACCCAAACTCCCTCCTCTCCAGCAATCCTCTGAACATCAGACCCACACAGCTGGGCCACCACTGAGAGGGACAAACCCAGGTGGAACCTGGACGTCAGTTGCAATACGAGAGCTCCATTCCAGGATAGGCCTGGTTGGGGCACTCCCTGTGAGTACATAGCTGGGGAAGAGACAATACTGCACCTTCTGACGCGAGGAGATCTCCCTGACCATAGGAGGGTGGGAGGGGAGGGCTGCAGCCAGCCCACTTCCACGACCTCTCCTCCTTCCCTGCTCCAGACCCTGAGGAAAGAGTGAAACAGGTGGCTCTGCAGGAGAGACCTGATTAAAGGAACAATTGCAGAGCCTGCCACAAAAGGGCAGGTTTGTTTGTTTGTCTGGTCGTTTTTTAAATTTTCAAAATTTTTAGTTAAAAAAGTATTTTTTGACTGTTTGCTTGTTAGTTCATCTGTTTTTAAAATATTTTTCCTTTGTGTATGAATGTGTATGTGAGAGTTTGATCTGCATCCCTGACCAAAAATTTTTTTTTCTTTTATTTTTCTGTTTCTTTCTTTTGTCATTTTCTGTTTTTGTGTGTATGTGAATGATTGAGTGTTCACCTTTTGATTTTGTTGTGGTTGTTGATTTTTGTTCTTTTGTTCTTCTGGGTCTTTTTTATATTCATTTTTTATAGTTTATGGGGACAGCCAATAGATGTGTGAGGGTTCAACTTGAATCCCCCTTTCCCCCCCACTTTGGTCTGTCTGTTTTTCTTCTCTATTTACTTTGTGCTAGGCGTGTGTGTGTGTTTAGCTTTCTTGGGGGTCTTTTTGTTGCTGATTTTTTTGTTTCACTTTGTTGTTATTACAATTTGCTTAGAAGTGTGTGTGTGTATGTGTTCAATTGCTTTTGTATTGGTTTCTGCTTTGTATCATCATATAGAGTGGTGGTGGGGAGTGGGTCTCAGGGAACTCATACCACAGTAAGTGAACATTTTCATTTACAAGTGGCATCTGATTCATAGTGCCCCATCCCCCACTTTATTTGAATTTCAAAAACTACAAGAGACAGCAAAGCTTCCCATGCACCATCCTATTTCAAAACAGAACAAATCCAGAGCCCGGATCAGGGAAGAATAGAGGTCTGAGCAATCGTCAGAAGGGAAAGTTTCTTCCACTGGCACTGAATAGCAGAATTAAAGAGAAAAACAAGAGATCCATCACAAATGAGGAGAAGTCAAAGGAAGACCTCAGGCAATTCCAAGTGTACCAAAGACAAATCTCCTGAAAAATCAGAACTTGGTACCCAAACAATGGAAGTCACCAAAGACTGTCTCCAGAATATGACAGGGATTAGGGAACGGTTGGAAAGTGTGAATAGTACTCAAGAAAGACAAGATGCAATACTGAAAGGACTTGTAACAGAGATTTCTGTAATAAAAAATTTCATCCAGGAAATAAATAACAAGATGACAAGCATGGAAAGCAGAATTAATCTAGATGAAGAAAGAACCTCAGAACTTGAAGACAAGAACATGGAATTAACCCAATCTGTAAAAATCATAGAAAGAAGACTCAGAAAGAAAGAACAAAGCCTACAGGCGATGTGCAATTATATCAAGAGGCCAAACCTATGCCTGATTGGTATCCCAGAAACAGAAAGGGAAATGGAGAACAACTTGGAGCAAGTATTCCAGGAAGTAATCCAAGAAAACTCTCCCCATCTCACCAGAGATGGACCAGCCAAACATAAGAATAGAGAACCCCCAAAAGATATCAAATGAGAAGACCAACCTCTAGATACATAGTAATTTGCCTACACAAAGAAGGCACAAAAGAAAAAATCCTAAAGGCAGCAAGAGAGAAAGGTCAGACTACCTATTGTGGAAAACCAATCAGAATAGCAGCAGACCTATCAGCAGAAACACTACAAGCAACAAGGGATTGGAGCCCTATATTCAAAGTCCTCAAAGATAAACAATTTACACCAAGAATTTCTTATCAAACCAGGCTCAGCTTCATCAGTGATGGAGAATTAAAATCCTTCCCAGGCAGCCAATCTCTAAGAGATTATGCAGCTTCCAGAACAGCTCTACAGGAGACACTTAAAAAGGTATTAAGCACAGAAGAAAGAATAAAAAGATTGATCACACACTTTTCAAGAGTACAGCAGGGCACAGAATCAGTACAGAATACAGTAAAGTATACAGCACAACAAGAAACTTGAATACACACACACACATTAATTCCAAAGCCAAAAGAAAACAAGCAAACAAAGAAAACTTTATAAGAATCTCATGACAGGGAAAAACAATCACATTTCAATAATCAGCCTAAATGTGAATGGACTAAATGCACCACTGAAAAGACACAGTATGACAGACTGGATAAGAAACCATGACCCAATTATTTGCGGCATCCAGGAGACTAATCTCACTTCAAAGGAAGCACACAGACTCAAAGTTAAAGATTGTAAAACAAGTTTCTAGGCAAATGGAAAACAAAAGAATGCAGGAATTGCAGTCTTCATATCGGACAAAACAACCTTTAAGCTATTAAAAATTTAAAAAGATGCAAAAAGACACTACGTATTGATAAAAGTTCAATCCATCAACAAGTAACAGCCATCCTAAACATATACACACCCAACACAGGAACACCAGCATGTATAAAACAACTACTAAGTAAACTAAAAAGAGATATGAACTCTAACACTATTATAGCAGGGGACTTGAATACCACACTGACAGCCCTAGACAGATCATTGAGGCAAAAAATCAGCAAAGGAGATCCAGAACCTAAACTTGACACTTGACCAAAAGAACTTAATAGATATCTACAGATTATTCCACCTAACAACCACAGAATATACATTCTACTCACAACCACGTGGAACATACTCCAAGATTGATCACATCCTTGGCCATAAATCAAGCATAAACAATAAACACACAGCTAGCACATTGCTAAAAGGACAGAAACTGGAAACATTTCACCTGAAAACTGGAATAAAGCAAGGCTTCCCACTCTCACCCCTCTTGTTCAATATTGTGTTGGAAGTTCTAACTGCCCAGGCAATTAGACAAGAGAAGAAAATGGGGTATCCAAATAGGAAAAGAGCAAGTCAAGTTATCCCTCTTCGCTGATGATATGATCCTATACCTTGATAATCCAGTATTATCTGTCAAAAACCTGCTTGCACTGATAAAGGACTTTGGCAAAGTCTCAGGGTAAAAAACAAATGTGCAAAAGACAGTTGCATTCCTATACATCAACAACAAGCAGGCAGACACTAAATAAAAAGCACAATCACATTAGCAATGGCCACACATACACAAAAAATGAAATACCTTGGCATCTTCCTAAACAGAGACGTGAAAGACCTTTACAACGAGAACTACAAAACACTGCTCAAATAAATCCAAGAATACACAAACAAATGGAAAAATATTCCATGCTCATGGAAAAGAAGAATCAACATTGTTAAAATGTCCGTCTCACCAAAGGCAATCTGCAGATTCAATGCAATCCCCATTAAGTTACCTACAGCATTCTTCTCAGACCCAGAAATGACAATGTAGAAATTTATATGGAAACATAAATGACCACGAATAGCCAAAACAGTCCCTAGTAAATGAAACAAAGCAGTAGGCATCACACTTCTAGAATTCAAACTTTACTATAAGGTTACAGTAATCAAAACAGTCTGTTATTGGTACAAGAACAGGCACGTAAACCAATGGAACAGAATAGAGATTCTGGAAGCAAAGCCTCAACTCTTCAAACAACTCATCTTTGACAAGGCCTCCAACAACAACCACTGGGGAGAGGAGAACCTGTTCAGTAAATGGTGCTGGGAAAACTGGCTGACTACATGCAGAAGATTGAAACAGGACCTCCACCTATCACCATTCACAAAAATTAACTCTAAATGGATCAAAGAGCTAAATGTGAAATCTCAAACTGTAGGAATCCTAGAAAATGCAGGAGACACCACTATGGAAATTGGAACTGGCAACCAATACCTATTCAGAACCCTAAAGGCCAATACCTTAAGAAATAAGATAGACAAGTGGGACCTCATCAAACTAATGAGCTTCAGAAGAAACCATCAAGAGAGCAGGGAGACAGTCCACAGAATGGGAAAAATTATTTGCCAACTGTATATCTGACAAAGGCCTAACAGCTAGGATCCACAAGGAACTAAAGTGTGCAGAAAAGAAAAAAACAAACAGCCCCATTACAAAGTGGGCAAAAGACATGAATAGACACTTCTCAGAAGAAGATATCGGGGCAGCCAACAGACACATGATAAAGTGCTCATCCTCACTCATCATCAGAGAAATGCAAATCAAAACCACTTTGAGATACCACCTAACCCCTGTAAGAATGGCCATCATTAATAAAACAAAAAAACAGCAGATACTGGCAGGGATGTGGAGAAAAAGTAACACTTCTACACTGCTGGTGGAATGCAAACCAGTACAACCTCTTTGGAAGACAGCGTGGCTATCTCTGAAAGAACTAGAAACTGACCTTCCATATAACCCAGCAATTCCTCTATTGGGAATATACCCGGAGGAACTCAAATCATTCTACAAAAGAAGATACCTGCACACGTATGTTTGTTGCAGTGCTATTCACAATAGCAAAAACATGGAGCCAACCATGTTGCTCATCAATGCTGGACTAGATAAAGAAAACGTGGTGCATATACACAATGGAATATTATGCAGTCATAAAGAAGGACAAATATACGAACTTTGCAGCAACTTGGATGGATTTGGAGTCGATCATACTCAGTGATCTATCACAGAAACAAAGAACAGAGTACCATATGTTCTCACTCATAAGTGGATCTTGAACAATTATAATACTATAAGAAAGCATTGGCAGTAATGGGAAACTGTCAGGGGAGGGGGGTTGGGATTGGCAGTTGAGGGAAACTGCTAGGGGAGGGAGGGGCACACCTCATCAAGAAGGATGCCTGCATAATCAATGTTTATATACCTAACCCTGAATTGTACCCCACATCTTTATAATAAAAATGAAAATAAATAATTATATATCTGAAAAAAGAGAAAACACTATACACAGCTATGCAATAATCACTATTTCTCACAACTAGTGCAATAATTTCAGATGCTAATAATATTTACACATTTAAAAAGTTATTATATAAACCCAGGAAATATGGCTCAGACATCGGATTCTGTGTTGTTTTTGTTATTTCTACAAACATGTTTCAAATAATCTGGGGTGAAGGGGAAAGGTGGACACCCTGAAGCTGCCAACCAATGTCTCTATCATAGGACTGCTCTCCAGCTCCCCACCTGTGTGCACAAATGTGTACCCCAATGGGAATGGATCTCCTGGTCACTGTAGCCACACTGTAGGGATGGTCAAGCCAACTCTGTTGTACAACAGAGTTCACAAGTGGAAAGAGCAGTTACTAGGATGACAGTTCCTCGACCACAACCCTGAGTCCTCTTTCCCTGTCCACCCGCGGAACTCAAAGTTTCTTGTGGCAGCAAGGTAGAGAGTCCTGCACTTGGAGACCCCCAGCAGTTGATGAAACACCCCACAACCTGCAGAAAAACAGGGGTACCCATAGAAAACAGGGAGGAGAGAGAATAAGCAACCTATTTTGGAGCCAGGAAACCCCCTCCCCACCCAAATTGCCTTGGTATCAGAGAGTGGCCTCCGGTCATGGGGAAATGGTGAGTGTGGGAAATTCGAAACTTGACATCCCCGCCATGAACAGGGAGGGTCCCTGAGCCTCAAGGGATGCCCATTCCACATGGGAAATGAATTGAGTATAGCACAGCCTGTGCTACCAGAGTCCATGTGGAGCTGAGAATGCCAGCATCCTTTATTTGTCTGAAGAGCAAATTCCACCACAGCTGGCACTTACCGTTTGGGGCAAGCTGCAGCAAGAAACCCTATTGCTGAAAGAACTTTTGAGTTCTGAAAGTGGCCAGTTTCTAGCAACAGAAAGGGAGCCAGGAGGAGCCCTATTACCCTGATAACCTTTCTCTCCTTAGGTGCACTCATTTGTGTCGCGGAGACTCTGCCATTACTGCAATTCTGCCACAACAACTAGAGGACACAGCATCCTTCCAAATTCTCACTGAGTGTGCACAGGGGAGGAGCTGGAACATGGACCAGTCAGAAGCAGCCCACCAGAAATACATTGTCACCGAAAGAAACTTTGAGTTCCCTGGGCAGACAGGGGAAGAGGACTCAGGGTTGTGGTCAAGGAACTGTCATCCTAGTAACTTCTCTTTCCCCTTGTGAACTCTATTGTATGACAGGGATGGCTCAACCATCCCTGCAGTGTGGTTACAGTGACCGGTAGATCCATTCCCATTGGGGTAGACATTTGTCCACGGGTGGGGAGCTGGAGAGCAGTCCCGTCTGACATAGTCCTCTCCAACCAGCTTTTTCTCTCCACTCCCCATGAAACTCCAGGGACAGAGGAACTTTGAAAGCTCCCATAACCCATCACCTGGGCCATCTGCACACTTCTGTAGGGAAATAAAGGTCAAGTAATAAAACCCACAGACATCATCACTGTTGGTTGTCTACTGCAAGCACCAGCTCTGGTTAGAGGTCAGCCGGAACAGCCCATTTGCAACATCTGAAATAATAATTATACAGCAATTAAGAAGGAGATAAGAACAAAGTCCATGTCACCGTACATCCTGCAGATTAGTTCATAGACCAAGGCATCGGAGAGTATCTCTGGTGGGATCCTTCCAGAGACGTTGGCAGCCGACTTTGCTTAGGGAGAGTTATCCCTTTATATCACTGGATATCTTGCAAGCACTCTCTACCCCTCACCAAATGGTGGCAGCCTCATAGAGCAGCCATGCCCAGGAGAGTGGCAGGACTCACAGTGGCTGGACCCTCAAGAGTTACCACCCTTAAGGGAAGGGGGTGGGTGTGCACCACAGCATGGGAATATCCTGTGAGACAAAAAATCAAAATCTCACACATGCCAACCCCAACAGTAGCAACCATATAAAACTAAAACAAGGAAACACGAAATAAGAAGAGAAAAGTTTGCTCTCACAGATGAAGTAGAACCAGCACCAAGATAGCAGCCATCCCCAGATCCTTAATGAGTTGACACGCACAAAAGGGTTTCCCAGACTCCAAGCAATGGAATCCATCCAGGATGACCAGTCACCGATGATAAGCATAGAATTTAGACTGTGAATGACAAAGAAACTCAATGAGATCCCTGAGAAGGTAGACCCATAGATCCTTCAGGCCATACAAACAGTACAGAAAGCGAAAGTTGAGCTGGCCATTATAAGACAGGTCCAATCTGAACTTCTGGAAATGAATGATTATTTTCAAGAATTTCTAATACAACAGCAAGCCTCAACAGCAGAATTTACCAGGCAGAAGAAATAATCTCGGAGCATGAGAACTGAACTACTGAACTAACACAGACCAACAAAAACAAGAAGAGAAAGCTTAGGAATAATGAGCAAAGTCTATGAGAAATTTGGGATTATGTAAAAATACCAAATATATTGTTGATTGACACCCCTGAGAGTGAAGAAGAAACCGAGAACACCCTGAAACAAGACTTCCCAGAAGTCATCCAAGAAAATATCCCCCATCTCAATAGAAAGCCAGCCACGCAGATGTAAGAGATTCAGAGAACTCCTGCGAGGTGTTACCCATGAGACAAAATATTTTATCTCCACAAAGTGCACACTAAAGAAAAAAATCCTAACGGCAGCTAGAGAAGAAACAGACTATTTAAAGGAAGACCCATCAGAATTGTAGCAGATTTCTCAGCAGAAATCCTACAACCTAGCAGGTACTGAGGTGCCATCATTAATGTTCTTAAATACAAGCAATTCCAGTCAATAACTTCCAAGCTAAGCTTCATTAACAAAGGGCCATTAAAATCCTTTCCAGACATTGAGCCCCTAAGAGACTATGCTACCTCAAGACCACCATTTCAGGAGACACTTAAGAAAATTCTCAGTACATCAGCGAAAAAATGGTTTTACCCATCCCAAAGGCATAGACAAACACATAGTTTACAGACCATACAAATCAGCCACAATATCTAAAAAGCAAAGCAGTCTCTTAATATCAATATGACAGGAACAAACCCTCATTTATCAATAACAAACTTAAATGTGAACAAACTGAATACACTACCCAAAAGGCATAGAGTGGCACATTAAATAAGAAAGCATGATTCATCCTTCTGCTGCCTTCAGGAAACTTATGTCACTGCGATGACACCCACAGACTCAAGGTCTCATGGTAAAGGATTGTAGAAAGATCTTCCAGGCATATGCAAAAAAAAAAAAAAAAAAAGGAAAAAAAAAGAAAAAAAAAAGGAGAGAGAGAGAGAGAGAGAGAGAGAGAGAGAGGTACTTATCCATTTATTCACATAGACAACTGTACAATTATAGCTGGAGATTTTAATACCTCACTAATAAACTTAGATGATTGAGGCAAAAAGTTAACAAGGGAATAAGGACTCTTAACTGACATATGACCAACTTGACCTAATAGATATCTACAGAACACTTCACCCTCAGAATATACATTATTCTCATTAGCACATGGAAGGTACTCCAAGATCGATCACATACTTGGACATAAATCAAGTGTCAACAAATTTAAAAGGTAAAAATTATACCAAACATTTTCTCAGACCACCGTAGAATAAAAATAAGTATAATCACCAGCAGGAATTCCCTCCCCCCAAAACACACAAAAATTCTGGAAATTAGACAACATACTTTTGAATGACTTTTGGGTTAATGCAGAAGTAAAGACAGAAACAAAAATATTCCTAGAAACAAATGAAAATAAAGATAAAAAACATCAAATCCTCTGGGATACCTTAAAATCAGTGCCGAGAGTGAAGTTTATAGCATTGTATACAGATATACAGAGAGAGGTATCTCAAGTAAACAATATAATCTTACACACACAAAAAGAGAGCTGAATTGTCAATAGCAATTTAATCTCAGAAGTAGTAGAAAAATGGAAATACATGAAAATAAAGTCATAGTTGAACAAAATAGAGACAAAAAACAAAGCAAAACAAAACAAAACACATAAATCAAAGAGACGACAAAAGGGTTCTTTGGAAAGAATAAGTGAGATTGACAAATGTTAGGGCAGATTAATGAGAAAGAGAGAGAGAGAGAGAGAGATTGAGAGAGAGAAAACTTGAATAAATAGAATTAGAAACAAAAAAGGTGATGTTACAATTCACCCTGAAGAAATACTAAATATTATCAAATATTATTATAAACTATGCAAATATACTAGAAAACCTGGAGGAAATGGAGGAATTCCTGGCATCACATACCTTCCCAAGATTAAAACAGGAAGAAATTGAAACCATAAACAAACCGATAACAATCCAAGAAATTGACTCAGAAGAAACCTTCCTACTAATAAAGCCCTGGGTCAGATGATTTCTCAGCTGAATTCTACAAGACATGCAAGAAGGAGCTGATAACAATTTTATTGCAAATATTCCAGGCAATTGAGAGGAAAAGATTTCTCCCTAGCTCATTCCATGAAGCCAGTAGCATCCTGATATACCAAAATAGCAAAGACCTAACAAGGAAAGAAAACTACAGGCCAGTGAACAAACAAAAAAACTGAATATCATATGTTCTCACTTATATAAGCGAGCCCTAAACATTGTTTAAGCAGAAATGTGGGAACAATTGACTCTGGATCTTGCTAATGGGGGGACGGAAGGAAGAGGGGCAAAGGCCCACTGGGTACCATGTTCACTCCTGGGGGGAGGGAGGGCTGCCTAGAAACCCCAACCTCATCTGCATGCAATTGACTGACGTAGCAAATTCTCACACGGACCCAGAAATCCAAGTAAAATAAAAAAGAAATAAAATATTTTCAGATATAAAAAAACTGATTTCAATGTCTCAATTACATTGCATTACCTAACAAGCTAACAGAAGCCAGCAAAAGTGAGAGAGCTGCTAGACGATATTAGTGCCTCTAAATTTTTAATGCAACTTTTGACAGGTGTTGTCTTTTTCACTTCTGGCATTGAAAGCAACAGATTCTGGAGCTCTTAGAATTGATGTTGTGCATCATGACTGTGGTGTTGAAACGTGCCGCGTGTAAATTATAGTCAGCACAGATTAGGTAAGGGTTACCTTTTCGGTATCATACTCCATCCTGTAAAGCCAAAGCGTGATCTTCATGAGAGGTACAAGCTTGTAAGAAAGGTTTGACTGTCCCGAAGAAAGTGGTTGTAAAGCCATGTTGCAATAGGGATAATGAGGTTTACACTAGCAATAAGAATTGATAGAACATCATGAATTATAAACAGTTTGCCTGACCTCACTGTGGTAGGAAACTTACCCCGCATGAGTTTACTAAGTGATCAGTTTGAATGGGGGAAAGTAATCAGGAGAAAAAAGAGAAAGAAAGACAGAAAGACAGAAGCAAGACACATTTAACAGATGACCTTTAACAAAAGGCAACAGACTTCACACTTCTTTATTACTTAAGAAAAAAAAATACCCCAACGAACAATGGGACAAATACGTGCCAATGAGACAACAATGCAGATAAATATAATTCTTTTTTTTTTTGAGTTGGAGTCTCACTCTGTCGCCCAGACTGGAGTGCAGTGGCCGCTCCTGGCCACCACAGCCTCGACCTGCCGGGCTCCAGTGATCCTTCCGCCTCAGCCTTCCGAGTAGCCGGAATTACAGGCATGCGTTACCACACCTGGCTGATTTTTTGATTTATTGTAGAGATGAGGTCTCGCTGCCCAGGCAGGTTTCGAACCCGTGGGCTCAGGCAATCCACTCACCTCAGCCACCCAAAGGCGCGGGATGACAGGCTGCGCCACCGAGCCTGGCTATAAATATAATTCTAATGGAAACAATTTCTTCCCTCCCTCCCTCCCTCTTTTCTCCTCCTTCCCTTTCATTCTTCTTTCAATTTTACTCAACACTTGACAATTTTATATTGAGATATTGATGATAGGCCGCATATAATTCTAGGTTCTTCGAATACAATGTTCAAAAGACAGAGTTTCTTTTTGATATCTGTGTAGTGAAACATTAACTTTACACAAAGAGTGGTCTGGTCAATGTCTAGGTTCCTACGAGGTGACTCGTAACTCTTGGAATTTCCTGAGATAGACAAGTCTTTGCTACTTATGGTGGGTGCCTCAGAGGACACAATTGTTTATATGAACAAGATGATTCAGAGTGACACCAACCAGAAAGACCAGTGATGGGAATACAGGGGATTTGTCTTTGGGACTTAGGAAATCAATTCTACCTTTGGGGATGGGAGGGTAGAGATCAAGTGTATCTATTTGGACAATACCCGATTCAACTATGCCCACATAAAGAAACCTAAATAAAAACTCCGGGCATCAGAGAAGCTTGGGCGAGCTTCCCCTGTGCAATACTTTGAGCGCTGCCATCATCAATACCTGGAGGGGCAGAACATCAGAAAGGCAGGGAATCTTCCTAGTTGTAACCCTCCCCACTCCAGAGTCTATCCTATGCATCTTTTATTTGGGGTAATTCTGATTTGTTTTCTTTTGTATAATCAAACTGTGATTGTAAGTGTTGAGGCTCAGAGGATGATCCCTCAGATTATGGTGCTTTGCATGTGGAGTACTTTTAACTGGAGACTGGAAGAGACTCAGATATCAGGTTTCTCTGAACTTCTCCCATAGCCCTGATCTCTTGTCTCTTTCTCCACCCAATATGAGTGACAGAAACCATGATTCCTATTCCCCCAGGAAGGTCATAGAAATTAAAACTCTTCTCCCACAAAGCAAGTATAAAGCCTAGAAAGGTCACTCTCTCTCTCTCTTCTCCCTTTTCCATTGAAGACCCTTATTCCAGAGGGGTCCAGTCGGATAGCTGGGAGGCAGAAATGCTATACAGAGAGGCCAAGAAGAATCTGAATGGGACTTGCTGGGTTTCCCCTCAGTCTATTTCCATGAGGTCTCACTCTGTTGTCTAACCACATTTCTGCATGGCTTTCCATTCTTCATTGAACCTAAGCATAAAAATAGAATTTTCTCTAGGTCTTTGAGCCTTCATTTCTGATGACTCCGATGCAATATAAAGCTTTGATTAGATAAATATGTTATGCTTTTCTTTTGTTAACCTGTCTTTTGTCATAGTTTTGGTCATGACCCTTACAGTGGATGAGGAACGGTATTATAACCTTCTGTTCCTACATAAGTATAGTGTTTTCTTAGGTCCTGGGTGACTCTTGAGGGATTTGTGGGGATCCGCATTTCTAGAGCCAGTTGGTTGATCTGAAGTGAGAGTGAACCTGGGGACCCTGAATGTACAGCTAGTGTGAGAAGAATTGCATGTACCTGGCAATCTGGGGACCCTTGACCTCAAGTTTGGCTAACTCTGGCTCTTCCACAGATCTTAGAAAGTAAAGGGGAACAGAGAATTGGTACAAAAATGACATGATGAAACCATGATGCTATCACATGTGGTGAATGCAGATTTTTAATTTTTTTTAATAAACACTTTACTACCTTTCTCTATTTAGCCTAACCTCAGGTCATAAATAAACCTACTTTGTTCAAACTCTTAAACCAATTGCTTAAATCTATAACTTTAATAACTTAAAGCAATTAGTGGTTTAGCTTTTCTCAACTGTTATCTTTAATTTGGAAAAATTCACCTCTGTGGTTTTCCAGTCTATTGTGTAATATTTATGATGATAATTATGTCTGTTTGAGCTAGAAATAGTTGTTAGTTTATTATATGGTTAACAGATTGAACTAATTAATAAATAATAAATTGCAAACATGCAATGCTTTGATGGAATTTTATTTAGAAGTTAACTCTTAAAGAATACTTCAATATGTTAAATTTATTTAATTTTACTTCCTTTAACAGAGAGAAGTTGCTTAACTTTCCAACTAAATGTTAACTCATTGTAGCTGCCCATTTTGGTCTCACTTTGTTAAAGCAAAATGAGTCGTTTAGTAGCTTAATATGACATTTTTTTTCCCTTGTATCTAACACAGTATTTTTTTTCTTTTTAAATTTTAGAATCAGGAGGGTTCAAGTGCATTTTTGTTGTATGGATAATGTAGTGTAGTGGTGGGGATTGGACCTCAGGAGTTTCCCAGGTAGTGAGAATTGTATCCAATAGATAGTTTCCGAACCATAACCCTGGTCTGCCCCTCAACTTACTGATGTCTTGTGTCTGTCAGTTCCATATTTGTGACCATTTAGCATATAAGTAAGACCATGTGATGTTGAGTTAGATAATTTAGGATGATATTTCCATCCATGTTGCTGCAAAGGACATTGTTTCATTTTTTATGGTTGTGTAGTGTTCCATGATGTCTATATAGAACACTTTCTTTATCCAGTCAATCATTGGTGGGCACTTAGGTTAGTTCTATGATTTTACTATAGTGAATAGTGCTGCAATGTGCATATGAGTACAGGCATCTTTCTTATCTAGTAATTTCTTTTCTTCTGGGAAGATCCCTAGTAGTGGCATTGCTGAGTCAAATGGTAATTCGATTTTTAGTTCTTTGAGAAGTATCCATACTGTTTTTCACAGAGGTGAGCTAGGTGACAGTCCCACCAATGAGTGCTCCTTTTGATCTGAAGCAATGCCAATATCTGTTGTTCTGACTTTAATATTAGCCATTCTGACTGGTATGAGGTAATATCTCATTTTTTTTTTAAGATGTGGGAAACTATCAGGGTTCTGTATACAAATGGTCATTATGCAGGTACCCTTAATAATGAGGTGTTTCTCCACCCCCTCCCCTGTCAGTTTCCCACTACTGCCAATCCCTTTCATATAGTATTAGGATAATTGTTAAAGGTCGGCATATGAGTGAGAATATGTGGTACTCAGTTCTTTGTTTCTAAGTCCATCCAAATTGCTGCAAAGTTCATAATTTTTTCCTTCTTTCTGGCTGTGTAATATTCCATAGTGTATATGCACCACATTTTTTATCCAGTCATCTTTCAACGGACACCATGGTTGGTTCCATGTTTTTGCAATTGTGAATAATGCTACAGTACATGCGTGTGCAGGTATCTTTTTTATAGAGTGATTTGAGTTCCTCTGGGTATATTCCCAGTATGGAGATTGCAGGGTCATATGGAAGGTCAATTTTTAGATCTTTTAGGAATTACCAAATTGTTTTCCACAGAAGTTATACTAGCAGTCATCTTTATAAAATACATCTCATTTCACCATGGATTTTTTCTCTTGGAGCTAAGTAGAAGAGCCACACTAGATTATCCTTGACATAAATAAGGTTTGTACTTAAAACTGTAATGCAAGATGGTTCCACTTAAAGTATTTTACATTTCTGCAAAAATTCCTCTCTATTTCATCTTAGTCCATCTGTCAAAGTACTTTCTTTATCCTAGATGTACTCACTATTCATAAACTGACATGTTAACTCTTTGGAATTGTCATGTAGTGAATTTATGAAAATTGGCATAATTTTCTCTTCGTTTGGCCCCTTTTCTCCTCTTATTTTTATGATGGTGAGTAGGGCAAGGGCAATTCGACAGGCTAACAGCTAACTTTTAAAAATAAATTATGAGAATATCATTTAAAATAAAATTCACTTACACTTGGCATTGTCCTTTGGCTTTACAGACCCAGTTGTCTACCAAATAAACATGGCAACTGTTTCTCTTCCAAATGGCCAATACTCCGACTCAAAATTTTCTGTAATTTTCTCATTGTAGTGGTTCAGAAAACCTTGATTTATTCATCTAAAATATGCTAAGTTGCACATATTTTAATATATTCACCAAATTTAATATTTTATAGTTAGCACTTTCCAAATTTAATCCTATTTTAAGTAGAAAATACTTTGAGTTATTTTAATTTTTCCCATGAACAATAATTTGCAATAAGGTGGTTTTTCTGAAAATTTAAGTACTGATTTGTACCATCTACCATTTCCTGTGATCTCAATACTCCCACTGTGCAGATTTCAAGCTGTGTGTGACATTGCTGACATTGAAAAGTTGAGAAGTGATGCTAGCAGCCACCTTCCTCAAAACTCCTCAAGCCAGTTTCAGCATATCACTCAAATTTAGTTATCATAGGACAGAGGACAGAAAATTTTCTAAGCTGTAATTGAAAAAAGTATATAAAAAAGGTAGGCATCTTGGAGAAATATTAACCTTCACCAAGTCAATATATCTGGATTATAAAATAGAGTAAAGGCTAACTCAGTGACTATGTCATTAAATATGTCAAATTAATCATGTAGGTGGGAGTAATAATAAGCAATGTTAAGGAAGAAGCCCTTCTAGCTTTTGTAAGTCACTAATGAGAAATGTTATGACCTCTTGGAATTAATATATAAATACAGAAAGAAAAAAAAAACCCAAACAGACTTATACTATAAATCTCTTCTTTATTCTTTTTCTGTGGGAATTTGAGAATAAAATTACCAGTAGTGAGAAAATGTAAGTTGAAAGACACCAAAAGTTTATTAAATGCTGCAATGTAGCAATATTAAATTAAAATCATGAGCAAAAATAACCATTATCCTTCTTACTAGTCAACTAAAAAACCTGTCATTAGACTGACTATGTCTAAGAAATGTGTAGAAATTTTTATTTTATTTATGCTGAGGTCCTGAAATAATCATTGCACAATCCATCAGAAAATAAAGGTCTTTCTATCATTAAAAATAAAAAATGGGAGACAAATGATAGTTCTTATTTCTTTATTTTTTAAAATTTTTAAATTAAAATTTTAATTTTTTTAGTTGGAGTCTCACTCTGTCACCCAGACTGGAGTGCAATGGCCGCTCCCGGCCACCGTAGCCTCGACCTGCTGGGCTCCGGTGATCCTTCTGCCTCAGCCTTCCAAGTAGCCAGAATTACAGGCATGCGCTACAACACCCGGCTGGTTTTTTGATTTATTGTAGAGATGAGGTCTTGCCGCCCAGGCGGGTCTCGAACCCGCGAGATCAGGCAATCCACTCACCTCAGCCTCCCAAAGGTGCGGGATTACAGACTGAGCCACCGAACCTGGCATATTTGTTTATTTTTAATATGTGTTTATTATTGGGATGCTATGTATTAGAAGCACAAAGAAATAAGCCCCTAGTTTTAGGACTGGAGAAACTTGGATTTAAATGCTTATGCTTTCATTTGATAGAAAACTTCCTCATAACTCCAATTTTGTTTTCTCATCTATAAAATGCAAATAGTAGCTTTTAAAAAATTTGTGATGTTATTTTAATTTTAAGATTGTTCCTATAGGCCATGTATGCCACTGGAATAAAATAGAATTTCATACATAGCAGCTCACAATAATAATGTAGGTGGTTAGAATAGAAATCTCTTGAGTTTCTCTCTGATTGTCTTTTAAAGACATTAATAAACATACAAAGGGTAATTGTGGAAAAATATGTTGATTATACAAAGGAATCTGCAAAAATTGACATCATCATTCTTATTAACTATAGAATGAGAATAATATTTCCATATTATGTTCCACTGGTGGAGATGCTGTGATGATTCATTTTATGTGTCACTTTAACTGATTTCCCAGATTTTGGGTCAAATATTATTCTGGGTGTGCCAGTGAGGGTCCCTTTGGATGATATTACCATTTGAATCAGCAGACTGTATAAAGCAAATTGCCCTCCCTAATGTGGATAGCCCTTATGCAATCAAATGAAGATTCAACTAGAACAAAAAATTTGAGTAAGAGAGAAATTCAGGGACCCGGCTGCTTTAGTTTGACATTGGTCACCTGGACTCAGAACGGAACTTTACCATTAGTTCTCCTGGGTCTCCAACCTGCTGACTATAGAGTTTGGAACTTCTCAGCCTCCATAATTTTGTGGGCCAATTCCTTATTATAAATTATTTTATAAATATATTACAATTATAAATATATATACATATATACACACACACACGTGGGTGTGTGTGCACGTGTGCATATATTTTCTGTAGGTTTTCCTTTTCTGGAGGACTCTAATACACAGAGTAATTGAATAACTTTAAAAAAAAAGTTGATGATATAAACAAAGCAGACAGGATTTTGGAGGTACTTTATTCCAGATTTCTATCTAATTTCTATTCGGTCTCTCTTAGTTTTCTGTTGATAAAAAGCAAGTTGCTACAAACTACACTTAAACCAGCACACATTTATCATCTCACAGTTTCAAGGGGACACCAGTTTGGGCATAATTTATTTTGTGTCTCTGCTCAGAGTCTTACTAAGCTACAATCAAATTGTTTTTGGGCTGCATTCTCATCTGCATGCATGACTGGGGCAGAATCTGCTTCCAAGTTCATCATATTGTTTATAGAATTCTTTTTTTTTTTACAGCTGCATGATTGGAAGGGTTGGTTGCTAGAGGATATCTACAATCTCTTACCACGTGGGATTCTCTCTCCAACACCAAATCAGCAAAGAAAGCCTCTAAGTCTATTGGCTGTGACAGAGTATTGTGTAATGAACATAATTGTAAAAAAGACATGTCATTATCTTTGCTAAATTTTATTTTTTAGAAGCAAATCAATTTCTACTTATATTCAAGGGGAGACAATTGCACCAAGGTGTGAACACCAGGAGGTGAGAATAATTGGGACTCACTGTCACTTCTTGTCAGCTGTAAACATTAATAGTAATTTCAGTTAAAAATGAAGTAAAGTTAAAGAAACATTACTTGTCAACCCTTTAACAATATATTTGTATACCAATAAATATTTGCTCTTTAAAAATTTTTTAATCTCTAATTCTAATGATTCTTTTATTTTTATTATATTTATAAAACAGAAGCAAAGTAGAGTCTTTTGGAATATCAGCATTTTTTTTGAAATATACACTACAGAAAGATCAACACCTTGAACTTACTTAGATGACATCTTTCAGATTTTATTAGAATGGACTTGGTGAAAAAAATACCATATCAATATACTAGGGAAGCTGAGGGAGGTATGAAAAGAACTCATGGCTCTGTAAGTCATCTGAGTATCTTACAATCTCCCCCTGTGCTGTGAGGCTCACTTTTTCTCCGGTTTTTTGAAATGTGAAGAATATTTTAGGCAATGAGTGTTGTTGCCTTTTAATGAAAGTAATTCTATTTTCTAGGCTGTTTGGGCATTTGGCTTTTGTTTATAATATTACCCATAAACAAATATCAACCCCTGTAATCACATTTGCTGTGCATTTTATGGCACTAATCTCTTTTAAATGTGGGCACTATGTGTATTTTTACTGATTTCTATGTAACAAATGACGTCCAAATATGACTTTTACAAAATGAGATATTTATTGTTTAACAATTTCTATTGAGAAAGACTCTTGCTTACCTGGGTGCTTCTGACTCCAGGTCTTTCAAGAGATTCCAGACAAGGTGTTAACTGGGACCGCAGTTATCTCAAGGTTTGGCAGATCTGCTTCCAAGTCAGAACCTGGTGGCAGCTTACTTCATTTTCTAGCAAGGTATTTGAGAGAGTGAGAGAGCAAGTGTGGAGAGATCTCCAAGGCAAAATCTACAGCCTTTTGATGACTTAATCAAACCAGTGCCTTCCAATGTGTTTACCTCTTTGTATTCCTCAGAAGTGAGTAACTGGATCCAGACTACGCTCAAGTAGAAGGGATTGCACAAAGGCATTAACTCCAGGATAGAGACCGTCGTGGGCCCTCTCAGAGGCTGACTACCACAGGCACTGGCTATAACAGCAGAATAGATTATGAAGCACAGAAGGACTCAACACATATTGCGTGGACTGGGCATCTGTCTTTTATCATACCTGCTGTGTTTTCACACAACTTTTGGAAATTGAACTTTAGAGGAGTTACACAGCTTGACTGAGGTCACAGTGTTAGTGAGCAGAGGTCAAAGGGATGCTCCGTTGGACTCTGAAGCCCGTGATCATACAATCTTCACTACTTTCAGTATGAAGAAAATGCTCAATCCCTGTAACTCATAGCTAAACTGTGCTGTACTGACTATCGCTATTTAAAATGGTGATAGTGAGATGGCCTGTATAAAATCACCCCCATGTCCTTCACGTACCAATACATTCTTTCTTAAACGGTGGACCTAAAACTGCTTGAGGACAAAGGCCTGACTAAAGGAAAAAACTGACTTCAATCTTCAGGGAATCCACATCTCCTCACATCCTCCTCCCGAACTGCCTCCCTCATGTTTCAGGGCCAGTAAGAGTATTTGAAAATTCTGGGATTTTTTTTTGATAGGTAGCATGTCTTGCTAAGCTGAAGAATGGTACTTGAGATCACTTTTAGACTTTGGACTCTGATGGACTTCAACCAGGTCAGAACACCAGGAAGTCGGCTTATGGGTCTGTGAGACCATCTCTCAGATGCTGGCTCTACTAGAAGACAGTCTGCACCCCAGGGCATCATCAACCAATCAGCAAACTCTATTTCTCTGCCACCAAGTTCTCTTTAAGAACCGTATCCTCTGAATCTTCAGGGAGGTGGATTTGAGAGATTGCTCCCACCCTCTTGGCTTAACTGCTTTGCAGTATTAAACTCTTTCTTCATTATAATGGCGGCATTAGTTTTGTTTTCCCTGGGCAGAAAGTTTGAAAACTTGGTTCACCTGTAACAGCAGAGTAATTCAAAACTCACTAGGTTTTAAACTCCTGGGGATAAGAGGTACCTCTTAAAGATCTGAATTTCTCCTTTCCCCCAGAAATCCTGACAAAGATAAGATAGTTAATCCCGAGTTGCTCGAATGAGTTGAACTTAGTGTTTTGTCTGTTTTTCTGTTGTCTGGTATCAGTAACAGTTTGGTCTGTGTCCAATTTCTAACCTACATAGTTAGATAAGTAGCAAAGTGGTCAGTCTTTCTCTCTCTCCTCTTCCTCCTGGTCCTCTACCTCTTCGTTTTCTCCTTCCTCCTCCTGTTTTTCCTATTTCTTCCCCTTGTTTTTCTTCTTCCTCTCCTTCCACCTTCTTCCACCCACACAAACATACACTTGTCATAGCTATCCAGGAACCAGAACTAAAGATCTGTGTTCTCTCACCTTAACTCCACAATTCGTTTGGCATATAACCCTTCTTTGTTTTCCGCTTACCTAAGGCTGTTGTGAATCGCCATTCCTTTGGATTGCCAACTCCATCCACCCAATCAATTATTTTTGAATAGATGGTCTCAATTATTACTTTTAATGGCATATTGGATCTCTCTTTCTTGTCCCTTAATTATTCACTGAAAATTTATAATAAAATTTCAACAGTCACACTCAACTATCCAGAGTTTAATACAGTCCAAAAACATAGCCTCCAACTTGATTTAAATTTCCTCATGCCCGTCTTCCAAAGCAGCTGGACCTGTGTCAAGGGACCTCAAGTGAGGAGGGGTGGTAGGATATTCTTTCATACCTCAACACTTTTCCATCTTGGGTCTAGTACACCCATTCACTCCTTCCTCAATTAAGGAAGTAAAACTGGGGACCATATGCAGTCATAGTAAAAGTTTTAGGCTGATAATTTCAATTGAAAATATATCCTTAATATCATAGCCTTTTATATAAGCATTCCCTTTTCTCATTTGCTTCATATCAGTATTGAATCAACTTCTATTTCCTTCATAAAAGGCTTCCAGAATCCGAGGAATTATCTTACCATTATTGATGGCATCTTCTTTTATCAAATATTTTATACTTTACAAATAAATGGATAGCAAACAATCTGCTTTGGCTACTTTTCCTTAAAACATATGAAAACTCTCATGTATGAAAGAAAGAAAAAAGGAAGCAAAAGAACGTTATAACAAGCTAAAGACTTCATTACTCAAACTGCTATCCACTATCTTATTTTCCTTTCTTCATACAGATTTTTATTCTGGGAAAATAAAGTTGTACATTCACTGAAGGCAAGCTAAAAGCCCCCAAGGTGGTCACACACTCCATGAATCCTGTGAATATATGAAAATAACCTGGATGGGGGCGATATGATCACAGAGCCCCTAAAGGCAGAAGAAAAAGGCAGAGAGATTTCAAGCACCAGAAAATTTCTGCATACCTAAGCTGGCTTGATGATAGCGGGGCCAGGTGGAAAGTGTGGGAAGAAATTGAATTCCACCAACAATCAGGGAGCTTGGAAGAGGACCCAGAGCCTCAGAAAAGAATGGCAGTCCACACCAACACCTTGATTTTGGCCCCATGAAACCCTGAACAGAGAATCCAGCTATGCTGTACAGGACTTTAGACCTAGAGTAAGGTGTACTAATAAATGGGTGTTGTTTAAGATACTAAGTATATGAGATTTTTTTTTAGGGGCACAATAAAAAACCTATACAATGTTTTTGTTGTTGTTGTTTGCTTGTTTTAATTTGATGCTTAAATATTAATTATAGCCGCATATAAACAGATTGAGGGGTACAGACTCTGGCTCTTCTTATCAGCTACAGTGTGGGATTAAAATGGATACTTTCTAGGCTCTGGGCAGTTGTCTGTAACTGAGCACAAAAATTATAAACACTTTTTATCAGTTCTGCATTAATTGGCTTGTTCCTTCAGGAAAATACTCTATTACACATGTTTTACTTGATATAATTGCTTCATGTAATAAAACAATGATCCCAGGCACCTTCCTTTTTACCCACCCCACACCTGGTCCACCCAATATGTTATTAACCTTCACAGTAACATGTGTGTGTGTTTAAATATTTAACACAATTTTCTGTTCACATATGTTTCCACAGAGCCCTGAACCACCTGATTACAAGAATCTTGAAAATTAAGAGGTGTGCAATTTACCTACATAGGTATCCAGCAATTAACATAGTGGACTGTCACATGTTCAACATCTATTTAATGAATGGTTTATCTAATGAATAATTGCATCTTATCTTTTTACCAGCTATAAGGTTTAACTGTCTCTTCTTTAATCTCTCATTTCATAAATGCATTTTTTTTTTTTTGCTTTTCAGTCACTAATTTGGGGAAACCATATTTTCCCTAGACTTAGGGAAAATAAATTTGAAAATTTTAATGTTAAGAGTTATAAATCTATGTAATTATAATGGATCACATTGAAAAAGTATTCACTTCTTATACAATATGTAGCTATGCAAAGTTTTCTCTTGGCAGACTTGCACATTTAATTTGTGGCATATCTTTAGAAGATAGCAAGTAAAATGAAATGTTTTAATTTTTTCGAAAAAATTCTATAATGATGAAAAAGATAACTAAATAATTAATAATTGCTCCAAACGTATGCTATTTAGCAGATATAGCTCTAATAAAGTAATTAGATATATGTAATTAGCATTAAAATTCTAAATGTGTTCAGAATATTCAAATGGGTGCCCTTTATTTATAGATATGTCAAGTCATCACAGCTTTTTTCTAATTATGATATTGTAATATATACATCATTGCAATGGATATTACAAATGTAAACATAAACCGCTTATAGTTGACATGGAAGATAGATGGAAGAGCTGTTGGAACAAAATTAATGTCTTCAAATTTTCAGATAATTTTTTCCTCTTGTGCATTCAGAAAATCTGATAAAATTGGAAATATTAGTTCTGATAACTGATGTTAGAAAAAAAAGTATTTAGGAAACATAATTGGGTGATGTCACAGTCCAGAGCAATAAGTAGATGCCAGTCATCCAGCGAAAGCCACAGTGGCCCTTGATATAAAGTACAATGACGATCGGCACCCATACATGAGAAATTGCCATGCATGAGACATGTGGATAAATGTTTATTCAAAAGTTGCTAAAATTGTGATACATTATAGTTGCAGGGATAAATGCCAAAACACCTTTCTGAGGAATATATATATATATCTATACTATATATTCCTCAGATTATATATTATTATATAATATAATATCTATATATAAAACACCTTACTGAGGAATATATATATATATATAAAACTGTGTAATTATGCATGGTATAATTATGTCGAATACAACAAGCTTGTGGTAAATTGCATTAATGTCGCAATGCCTTAGTCATTCCATGTACCCATACCCTTTTCCACATGACACTGCAGTTCTTCTGACACAAGGCGGAGCATACTTCCCAGCTCCACAGATGTTGGATTTGGTCCTTGTCCTGTGAGACGTTAGCAGATGTGGTAAGAGGAAGAAGGCACAGTTAACACTTACCACCAGCCTGAGAAGATCATGCATAAGGCATGGTCTAAGGTATGTGAGCAAGGTGGAGGCTACCTGTGCCCCATCCACAGCTTGCAGGCAAGCCCAGTCAATCTAATCATAGATCAGACCACCCCCAGCCAACACACAGCTGCATGAACATGAATAAATGATTGCTGTTTGAGGAGGTGAGCTTTGGAGTATTGTGATACACAGCGTTATTATGACAATAAGGCATACAATATTTTCCAATGTAATGACATACCCACATAGAAGAGTCCAAGTATTCAATACATATACAGATAACTCTAATATTGTTTTTTTAAAACTTGTTGATAAGGATGCTTTTCTTCAAGTATTTCCCGTTGTGACAGAATTAAACCAATAGAAAGATTTATTGGCAACGACTGAAACCTCAAGTGTGCATTTTCCTTTCTGTGTTCCACTATGTTTTCCCTTAGGTAAAAGAAGCAAAAACAATTCTGGAAACAACATTGGAAGAAAACATAGGCACATACATAATCAAGGCTTCCTGTCAAAGTCCCCATTATATTGGAAGCAAAATGTTATGTTGTATAGTCTTGTCTCATTGTGAAGGTTCAAGCAGGCACTTTGCACAAGAAAAGTCACCAGAAAAAGGCACAACGAACCATCTACTGTAAGGACGCCAGAAAAAAGGCACATTGAGTCATCTACTGTAAGAGGAAACTCTTAGTTGTAGATATTGAATAAACAGAGTCTGGTTTTAAGGACTGAAAAGAGGTTTCATTTTGTTTTGTGTTGTTACAGAATATACTCTTGCAGGTGTTGTGAATATATATGAAGGTTTTACTAGTTCCATCTGTTATAATTTCATGAATCAAATATTTCTCTTCCAAAGGGTTTCATTATTTATAATTTATTTCCCAAGAAATAATTATACAACTCAAGAAATAGAAATTGCAAACTAGTCAGATCAAATAAATCTAGCTTGCCAAAGAGAAAGAGCATGGAATCTTTGATGCCAAACAAGTTATTAGCATATCTGTGATTCTGTTATTTTATGCCTCAAAAAGATAAGAAATGAGTGCCATTAATTATAGGCGTCAATATCAATGTTTTAGCTACTCTTCTATTTTAAGAACTTATAGTTGTATAATCTCATTTTTTTCATCATGAAAATAGCTTTGCTGTTTTCAAGTTATAAATGTAATACACAGTCACGTAAAATATTTAAGATAATATTGAAAGTCCAGAAGCAGAAATAAAAAGAGCTCCCAATATTTTGATATATAGTCTCAGAAAAGGCATCATTTGGAGCTTAATTTTATTGTGACTTTGTACTTTTCAAGTGAGTCTCCATACACAGGAACTATTGCAAGTTAGGTCAAGTTTATTCTGATTCATCCCAAGTCCTTTGCCCTTGTTCTTCAGGAAGGGCACTCTTTCCTCTTTTGGAGGCATACCATGTTCTTTCTCTCTGTAGATGCTACAGGTGCTTTGCCAGTTAATGCAGCAGTTTTTTCATGGACTGTCCTCTCTCCTTTTCTATAGCCTGACTTCTAATCAGCAGGTCTTACTTAATGCATTTTAATGTGACCGAAAAATATGAGAAGTTATATTTGTGATAATGATATAAACAATGATATACACAAGATGTATAAAGTGATAAAACGTCAATATATCCAAAATAACGTTTGCTTGTTTGTATATTAAATTTATTGCTTTAGTTGGGATCTTTAACAAATCCATGAGTTACATGATAATATGGATTAAGAAATGCAAAGCTATTTGATAAGAACAAAGTATAACAAGGATGATGGATGTCATACAAATGCTTTTGGTTAACTAAAAGCATATCCAGCTCAAATTCTCTTTTCATATGTTTTTTATTGCTTTTTTGGTGAAAATGACTATAGAAACCTACGACTGTAATATTGCCTTAGTCAATAAAGACTGAGTGCTAGTTAAGTAATATAATAGAAGTGAGAGATTTAGGGTTTTTTCTGTTTGTTTTGTTTTTGTGTGTGGTTTTTTGCTTGAGAAAAAGATTAATTTAAATTCTATGTTTAGAGAATGCACCTCAGAAATTGAAATAAATATAAATTTGAAGAAAGGCACTAATTGTTGCTGTTCCAATATTCATTCTCCTCTCCTTCAGAATGCCAAGTTGTTTGTGTGTGTGTGCTGTTGCTGTTATTGTTGTTTTTGGCAACACTGTGCCTTACAATAAAATGGCATTCACTGACCTTCTTTACAAATAAAATTGTTTGATGAAATTATTTAGGCCTATTGGAAACAAGTTGTTGGGAAAGGCTTCTTGAATGCTATTTGAAAAGGAGTATACATAAATGAAATAAGGATGCCATTGGTCTTTTGGCTTTTTTCTTCCAGGAAGTGAGTGTGACTGTTTTGGGAGACAAGTCTTCCTGGGTCTCACATTTCTGCCAGTCTTGCAAGCAAGGCACTGACTCCTATTTGTTCCAAAATATATTTTTAAAGATGTTTGTTAGCCAATGTCCTTGAGACATACAGTGTCTCTCTCAAGAATAAAGACTAGGAATAACTATTATATACTATAGGAGTTTTCCTAAGCACAGAGTTCCTCTCCTGTAATATAATGCTGGTGGTGCTCATATTGGTTACTGTGTCATAAAGTACACAGGGAGCACAAAAAAATGAAATTATTTTTTGGATGGTGATTTCTTTGTAGTACAGGGGTCCTCCACTAGGTAAGTATTCTAGGAACCTGTTAGCATTAATGTACCAGCTAGTGTTGTGACAGGCTGTGTTTGACTTCAGCGATTTTTTTTTTTTGGAGATTATTTAAGTGCGTTTGTCCATTTCATAATGAGTGATTTACACAGACAACTTGCCCACACCATACTGCGTGTTTGGCAGTTTTTGACCCAAAACTGCGTAACCCTCAGGCCCTACCCTCCGTATTCATCCAATCTTGCCCCAAATGACTTTTTTTTTGTTTCCCTGGATGAAAAAAATCCTCAAAGGGAAATGTTTTGCTGGTGGGGAAGAGGTCAAATGAAAGAACAGAAAAAGCATTAAAAGGCATCAAAATTGTTTTGAGCAGTGGAAAGCCATGTCCATAGGTGTATTGCATAAAATGGAGAACACTTTGAAGGTGACTGACGTTTAGACATGTAAGAATAAATATACAATTTTTCATAGATAAATTCTAGGTTTGAGGATTTCCCCCCTCATGCTTTTTCTCACATATAGGAGTCTTGTGACTTTTACCAGCATCCATAAAATGGCGGCAGGCTAAATTATAATCTTGCAAGCAGGGTAGAAATCATACCACTTCTTTCACGTTGTTGACAGATGGCTGAGGCAGATAAGAGTTTTATAGAGTTGGCATTTACAATTTGGTCTATGATCTATTTTGATTTAGTTTTTTTTTTTTTAAATAAAATGAGATAGGCTTCAAGTTTCTCTAATGTGGATATCCAGTTTTATCAATATAATTTTTCAAAAGAATGCTCTTTCCTTTGTTGGGCTGCTTTGGCACCCTTGTTGAAAATTAATTAATACTGAAGGAGAAAGTTATTCCCAGACTCCAATTCTATTCCATTGATCTATGTGGTTATCCTGATATTAGTACCATTGTCCTTGATTGCTTCAGCTTCATAATAAGCTTTGAACACAAAAATGTGCATCTTGCAAGTTATTTTCTTAAGATTGTTTTAATTTATGTTAGTATCTTTGCATTTTTATAAATACGTACACACAAACGTAGCCGAGGCTGGGTAATTTATAAATAAAAGAGGTTTATTTGGCTTGTGATTTTGAAGGCTGAACAAAAAAGCATGGCACCAGAATCTACTTTTTGGGAGGGCCTCAGAAAGCTTTCAATAATGGTAGAAGATGGAGGGAAGTTTATGTGTTTCATGGAAAGAAAAGGAGCAAGAGAGAGGGGAAGAAGTGCTGGGCTTCCTTGAAACAATCAGTTGTCCTATAAAGTAATAAAGGAAGAACTCACTTATTACCAATGGAATATTACCAAGCTATTTATAAGAGATCAACTTTCATGACCCAGATACCTCCCAATATCCTGCCTCCAACATTGAAGATCACATTTCAACATGAGATTTAAAGGGGCAAATATCAACATTTTATCATAGTTATTCTGGATGTCTTATATTTCCAAATGAATTTTATGATGATTAATTATTATCTGCAATAAGTGATGTAATCCTAATGGGGATTATGTGGAATCTGTATATGAAATCAGGGAATAATAACATCTTAACAGTATTAAGTCTTCCAATCCATGAACATGTGATGTTTTTCAATGCAGTTATCTTCTTTAATCTCTTTCACCTGTTTTATGTGAATTTTTTAATATTTATTATTTAGGGAATAGGACTAGAAAAAGAGTCTGTACACCTTCAGTACCAACACAACCATCCTTTTGACTTTTTACAAAAATTTTCAATCTACAGTTGGTTGAATCCACAGATGCAGAACTCACAGATATGGAGGGTCAATTGTATTTTTTTCTTTTGCTAATTTTAATTTTATTTTAAAAGACATGTGGTATTATTCAGAATTAGGTATAAAGTGGTAATTGTGACGGTAAAGTGTGGGCCTCTCTTTTGTCCCCACGTTTCCAGGTTTGAGGTCAGGTACTCTTCCTGATTTTGAATGCCCCTTTCCATGACCTGGTAGTCTCTAGTTACTGCCAAGCCCTTTCTTATAGTATGATGATAATTGTTCAAGGTGAGAACATGTTTCCTCTGTTCTTTGTTTCTGTGATAGATCACTCAGTATGATAGACTCTAAATCCATCTAAGTTGCTGTGAAGTCCATAATTTTGTCCTTCTTTATGACTGCATAATATTCCATTGTGCTGTGCATGTGTACTGCATTTTTTATCCAGTCCAGTTTCAATGGGCAGCATGATTGGTTTCATGTTTTTGCTGTATTGAATAGTACTGCAACAAACATGCATGTGCAGGTATATTTACTGTGGAGTGATTTAAGTTCCTTCAGGTATATCCACAGAAGCAGGACTGCTAGGTTGTATGAGGGGTCAATTTCTAGTCCTTTTAGAAATTGCCAGACTGGGACAGTCTGAAATGACAGCCGAGTCAGTTGGACTATGCCAGTCCTGGTGTGAGTGAGTGTGTGGAAAATTTTGTGTACGTGCTGGTGAGTGAGTGGGTGTGCAAGTGAATTAATGAGTGAGGGCTAGGGAGCTAGTGGCCAGGGATTTCCTGGTGAAGCGGCTGGTGCTGCAGCTGCTGGGCTTGGACCCCAGCGATTCCTGGGTTGCAGAAGCCGAGTACCATTTTTAAAGAAATCAACAAAACCCTTCTTGGGAAGAAAATGCTGAGAGAGACTGACTAAATGGGGGCTTGTGAGCAAGTGGCCCAGGCCTCAGTGCAACAGCTGGTGCTGCAGCTTCTCTGCTTGGTCTCTGGCTCTTCCCAGGTTGCAGAAGCCGAGTGCCAATTTTTTTAAAGAACGGACAGAAGTTTTCCTGTGAAGAAGAGTCAGGGAGAGACTACACCCTAGGCTCTGCCTCACCACTGCACCAGAATAGATGGCGGGCTCCAGGCTTTACCTTACCACCTTCAGTGCCTGGCAGGGCACTGGCAGCGGAGGGCTGCAGAGGGAGTTTCGAGCTAGAGTCTCACAGAGGAGGACAGGAGAGACACCCTGCTGCCATCTTGAAGGTGGGGCGGGAAGTTGCTCCAGCTTGATTGTTGCGGAGCAGCAGACCTGATCTCTGTGGCCGGTGGATCAACTATTCAGGGATTGATCGTGGCCCAGAAGGAAGATCCTGAAAGCACAATCTTCAGAGGGACCTGAAGCATGCTGAGTTCTAGGTGCCCCACTCCCCACCTTGATCCAGCCATGGGACCAAGGATGTGGCTAGAAAAGGATGAGGAAGACCTCCAAAGAGATCAGTGGTGAGTCCAGGGCTGATCCAACCTCCTCCTCCCCAGCAATCCTCTGAGTGTCAGACCCACACAGCTGGGCCACAACTAAGAGGGACAAACCCAGGCAGAGCCTGGACGACAGTCACAATAGAAGAACTCCATTCCACGATAGGCCTTGCTGGGGCACCCCCCTGTGACTACATACCTGGAGAAGAGAGACAATCCTGAATCTCCCCACAGGAGGAGATCTCCCTGACCATACAAGAGTGGGAGGGGAGGCCTGCAGCCCTACCCACGTCCACTGCCCCTCCTCCTTCCCTGCTCTGGACCCTGAAGAAAGAGGTGGCTCTGCAGGAGAGACCTGAATAGAGGAACAATTACAGACCCTACCACAAAAGATCAGGGTTTTTTTTTGTTTTTTTAATTTTTTAAATTTGTTTGCCTGTCTGTTAGTTCATTTGTTTTTCAAATATTTTTTCTTTGTGCAGGAATGTGTATGTGAGGGTTTTATCTGCAACCTCCAAGGCTTTTCTCCTTTCTTTTTCTGTTTCTTTCTTCTTTCATCTGTTATTTTCTGTTTATGTCTGTATGTGAATGATTGAGTGTTCATCTTTCTATTTTGTTGTTGCTGTTGGTTTGTTTTTGCTGTTTTGTTCTGGGTTTTATTTTCATTTTTTATAGTTTAAAGTGTGTGACAATATATGAGCGAGGGTTCGATCTGATTTCCTTTTTTATTTTTTCCCAGGCTTTCTCTTTTTCATCTCCATTCAATTTTGCTAGGCATGTGTGTCTATTTTCAGTTTTCTTATTTTTTTATTGTTGTTATTTGTATTGTTTCACTTTGTTGTTATTCTAGTTTGTTTTGGGGAGAGTGTGTATGTCTATGTGTGTGTATTCAATTGTTTTTTGCATTGTTTTCTGCTTTGCATCATCATATAGAGTGGTGGTGGGGAGTGGGCCTCAGGGAACACATACTACAATCATTGAACATTGTATTTTGAAAGCAGTTTCTGAACCCTTACACCCCACTCCCTACTTACTTGATATTCAAAAACTACAAGAGACAGCAAAGCTTCCCATCCACCATCCTATTTCAAAATAGAACAAATCCAGAGCACAGATCAGGGAGGAATAGAGGGGCTGAGCAAACATCAGAAGGGAAAGTCTCTCCCACTGACACTGAATAACAGAACGAAAGAGAAAAACAAGAGATCTGTCACAAATGAGGAAAAAACAAAGGAAGACTACAGGCAATTTCAAGTATAACAAACAGAAAAATCCTGAAAAACCAAACCTTGGTGCCCAAACTATTGAAGTCAACAACAACTGGCCCCAGAATATGACAGGGACTATGGAATGGATGGCAAGAGTGAATAAGACTCAAGAACGACAGGATACAACACTGAAAGAACTTGTGACAGAGGTTTGGGCCATAAAAAATTTCATCCAGGAAATAAGAAGATGGTAAGCATGGAAAGCAGAATTAATCTAGCAGAAGAAAGGATCTCAGAATATAGAAAGAAGGTTCAGATAGAAAGAACAAAGCCTCCAAGAGATGTGCAATTATATCAAGAGGTCAAACATATGTCTGATTGGTATCTCAGCAAAAGAAAGGGAAATGGAGAACAACTTGGAGCAAGTATTCCAGGAGGTTATCCAAGAAAACTTTCCCCATCTCACCAGAGTTGTGACCAGCCAAGCAAAAGAGATATGGAGAACCCCCACAAGACATTAAGTGAGAAGACTAACCCCTAGACGCATAGTAATTTGCCTACACAAAGTAGGCACAAAAGAAAAAATCCTAAAGGCAGCAAGAGAGAAAGGTCAGACTACCTACCAGGGAAAACCAATCAGAAGAGCAGCAGATGTATTGGCAGAAACACTACAAGCAAGAAGGTACTGGAGTCCAACCTTCAAAGTCCTCAAAGGTAAACAATTTTAATTAAGAATTTCCTACCCAGCCAAACTCAGCTTCTCTGTTGATGGAGAATTAAAATCCTTCCCAGACGTCCAATCGCTAAGAGATTATGCAGCTTCCAGATCAGCTCTATAGGAGACACTTAAAAAGGATTTAAATACAGAAGAAATAAAAAAAAAATGACCACACACTTCCCAAGAGAACAGCAGAGCACAGAATCAACAGAGAACACAGCGCAGTAAGAAACTTGAAAAACACACATACGTTATCCCCAAAGCCAAAAGAAAATAAGCAAATGAAGAAAAAACTTTATAAGAACCTCATGACAGGGATAAACAATCACATTTCAATAATAAACCTGAATGTGAATAGACTAAATGCACCACTGAAAAGACACAGAATGGCAAACTGGATAAGAAACCATGACCCAATTATTTGCAACATCCAGGAGACTCATCTCAACAACAGAGACACACACAGACTCAAAGTTGAAGGATAGAAAACAAGTTTCCAAACAAATGGATCACAAAAGAAGGCAGAAGTCACGATCTTAATATCAGGCAAAACAACATTTAAGATATCAAAAATTTGAAAAGAGGCAAAAGAACACTACGTAGTGATAAAATGTTCAATCCATCAATAAGAAATATCCATCCTAAACATATATGCACCCAACACAGGAGCACCAGCATTTATAAAGCCACTACTAAGTAAACTAAAAATAGATATTGACTCTAACATTATTATAGCAGCTACTTAAATATCCCACCAAAAGCCTTAGATAGATCATTGAGGCAAAGAATCAACAAGGAGATCCAGAACCTAAACTTGACACTCAACTAAATGGATTTAATAAATACCTACAGATTATTCCATCAAACAACCACAGAAATGCATTCTACTCATCACCCCATGGAACGTACCCCAAGATTGATCACATCCTTGGCCATAAATCAGGATAAACAAATTCCATAAGGTTGAAATCTTGCTATGAACCTTCTTAGACCATAGTGGAATACAAATAAATATCCACACCAACAAAATGTCTCCAAAGCCCACAAAGACATGGACACTAACAGCATGATGTTGAACAACTACTGTGTCAACACTGAAATCAAGCAGAAATTAAAAGATTCCTGGAAACAAAATGAAAATGAAGAAACATCTTATGAAAACTATGGAATGCCATGAAAACAGTTCTAAGAGGGGATTTTATATCTTTACAAGCACACATCAAGAAAACAAGAAGATTACCAGTTGAGAGCCTAACATTTACCTAAGAGAGCTGGAAAGAGAAGACCATCAAAACCACAACTCTATCAGAAGAATTCAAATAACCAAAATAAGAGTCCAAATATGAGACATAGAAAACATCAGCAAAACAAAAAGCTGGTTCTTTTAAAGAATTAACATGATTGATAGACCCCCTAGCCAGAATGACTAAAAAAAGAGAGAAAAAGCCCAAATAAACACAGTCAGAAATACAAAAGATCAAATCACAACTGACTCTGAAGAAATATAAAAGATTATTAGAGATTACTGTGTACACCTATATGGAAACATCTTGATAATGTCAATGAAACGGAGGAGTCTCTAACTTCACACAACCTCTCCAGATTGAAACATGAAGATACTAAGACATTAAATAGACCAATAACAACCCAGGAAATTGACTCTGCCATATGAAAACTACCTATCAAAAAAAAAAAAGCCTTGGACTGGGTGACTTTCCAGAAGAATTCTACAAAACTTATAAGGCGGAGCTGATACCAATCCTTTTGAAGGTATTCAAGGCAACTGATAAAAATAGAATTCTCCCCAAATCACTTTAGAAAGCTAACATCACACTGATAACCAAACTGGGTAAAGCTCCAACAAAAAAAAGGGAACTACAGGACAATATCCCTTATGAATAAAGATGCAAAAATCCTCAACAATATACTAGCAAATTGATCCAAAAACACGTCTCAAAAATCATCCACTATGACCAAGTAAGCTTCATCCCTAGGATACAGGGCTGTTTCAACATTTGCAAGATCATAAATGCAATTAAATACATCAACAGATGTACAAACAAGAACCACATGATTATCTCATTAGACACAGAAAAAGCTTTGATAAAATCCAGCATCCCTTCTTGATTAAAAACCCTCAAACACCTAGGTATAGAAGGAACATACCTCAA